>NC_058412.1:101851149-101879580 GCF_002201575.2 Neomonachus schauinslandi
TGTATTGCCTGTAAGGTGACTGTTACCGTATATTGTCTGTGTTCCTTTCTGGTCTATGTTGCTTTTGGGCTCTCTCTTTGCTTAGAGGACCCCTTTCAAGATTTCCTGTAGGGCTGGTTTTGTGTTTGCAAATTCCTTTAGTTTTTGTTTGTCCTGGAAGCTTTTTATCTCTCCTTCAATTTTCAATGACAGCCTAGCTGGATAGAGTATTCTTGGCTGCATATTTTTCTCATTTAGTGCTCTGAATATATCCTGCCAGTCCTTTCTGGCCTGCCAGGTCTCTGTGGATAGGTCTGTTGCCCATCTAATGTTTCTACCCTTGTAGGTTACATATCTCTTCTCCCGAGCTGCTTTCAGGATTTTCTCTTTGTTTATGAGACTCGTAAGTTTTACTATTAGATGTCGGGGTGTTGACCTATTTTTATTGATTTTGAGAGGGGTTCTCTGTGCTTCCTGGATTTTCATGCCTGTTTCCTTCCCCAAATTAGGGAAGTTCTCTGCTATAATTTGCTCCATTATACCTTCTGCCCCTCTCTCTCTTTCTTCTTCTTCTGGGATCCCAATTACTCTAATGTTGTTTCGTCTTATGGTATCGCTGATCTCTCGAATTCTGCCCTCGTGATCCAGTAGTTGTTTCTCTTTTTCTCAGCTTCTTTATTTTCCATCATTTCATCTTCTATATTACTGATTCTCTTTTCTGCCTCATTTATTCTAGCAGTTAGCGCCCCCATTTTTGATTGCACCTCATTAATAGCCTTTTTGATCTCTACTTGGTTGGATTTTAGTTGTTTTACTTCTCCAGAAAGGGTTTCTCTAATAACTCCCATATTTTTTTCAAGCCCAGCTAGTATCTTTAAAGTGATGATTCTGAACTCTAGATCTGACATCGTACTAATGTCTGTATTGAGTAGGTCCCTGGCAGTCGGTACTACCTCTTGTTCTTTTTGTTGAGGTGATTTTTTCCGTCTTGTCATTTTGTGCAGAGGAGAATAGATTAATGAGAGAACAAAATGCTAGCAGAGTAACAATGTCCCCAGAAAATATACTCTAAACAAATCAGAAAAGACCTTCCAGAAAGTGGTCGTTTTTCTGATGAGACAGTTGTTGCTCTTCTTTTCTTCGATCTCCTGTTGAGTTTGTAGGTGTTCAGAATGGTTTGATCCCTATCCAGCTGAATTCCTGAGAGGAGACGAAATCCAGGTCTCCTACTCCTCCGCCATCTTGCTCCGCCCCCCCAATAGGCTTTTAACTTCTTAGGTGACCCCTGGTCTTGCTCCTTGGCTAAAAATGCAGTGTTGGTAATTTCTCCTTTCTAATTCTTTTCAGTGTGGAACAGTTGGAATCACTTTAATCATGGGCTCAGCTTCAGTGCAGCCCTTGGCTGCGAATTACTTTTCTAGTAAGAACTGTGAGGAGTTTCCAGGGAGGGCTTGTAAACTAGTTATCTCTGTTGATGACCGCATCTGTATGCACATCTGTGGTACAGAAACACGCCATATAATAAAGTGTATCTTGTGTTCTGTGACTTTCTGCCATGTGGGCTTGCCTTTCCCACCACATTCAAGACGCCGTTTTCTTATTAAAAAGAATCAGAGTAAAGAGGAGTGATACCCCACCCACAGGGTGAGAAGGAGATTTTCTGTTTTTCATTTCGTGTCCAAGCAAGGCAAATATGGAATTCATTTTGAGATTTCTTAAGACTTCTAAAATGAGCCCACTCCAAAGGCACTAAACATGTAGAATGCCTACTGTGTGCCTGACATGGAAATAGAACTGAGATTTTTATATCTCCTCAATGGAAACTCACAACAACCATTTAACTAGGCATCCTGGTCCCCATTTCACAGGGGAAAACTGAGAGTCAAAAGGGTAAAACAATTTGTCTAAGGTCAAGCATCTAGAAAATGGAGAAACTCAGCTTCAGAGTCAGGTCTGAGAGATTCATCAGCCCAAGGTCTGCTTTATAACAGAAGCACAGACAGTGACTTCTCAGGTGCCCACCACCATCTGAATAAGAGAACACCTTTCCACCTTGAAGAAATGTTATTTTTCTTTGAAATCTACTCTGCTCAATTCCACAAATTTTATAGTCATCTACCAGTCTTCCAAAGAATATGAAAAGAATCACTATATAATACAGAATATTCCCAAACCACAAGGCTGGGTAAGGAAAGCTGGAAAAAAGGAAACAGGGAAATGGCCTGCTAAACAAGGATTACTCAAGATGACTACAAGAAAAAGAAATAAATGCCTTCAGCAAAGAATTTTGCTTGAACTCACGGGGCTGAAAAAACTGGAAATGAATGTGGTTGCTCCCAAGGAATTTGGGAACCCAATGCTGTATTTGGTCTTCCTAGGAATCTGATATCCATAGGCATCTGCCCAAAATAGTGACCTTTGGTTTCATCATTGCTTTTAAGTAAATATGGGGGAAAAATGATTTAAAGGA
This sequence comes from Neomonachus schauinslandi, assembly GCF_002201575.2. Classification (NCBI taxonomy): domain Eukaryota; kingdom Metazoa; phylum Chordata; class Mammalia; order Carnivora; family Phocidae; genus Neomonachus; species Neomonachus schauinslandi. The sequence continues at coordinate 101,853,599 of NC_058412.1, forward strand.
GCCCTAAAAAAACAAACAAACAAAACAAAAAACCACCTTATTTTTAAAGAAGAGGAGAAAGCATGTCAATCAGTCAACTAAAAAAGTACTGGTTTGAAATTTAATCATCAAATGGGGGTAGGACTAAATAATTTCCATGTTTACTTCCAATGATATTTTAAGATTTTAGTACCTATCAGCCAGAAAAAGTACCTGATAGATGGCAATAGATTTTATGAGGTTATAAACATTTGCAGAGAAGCTCAATGATCTTCTAAACCTAGAATACTGGCAAATGCTATTTATGTTATTTCTTGAGCAACAATTATTTTACATTCCTTGATACAAATTACATTTTAAGTAATATGACTTTCTCTCTTCCAATTCTAAAAATAAGGGACATGATTTATGGGCTACAGTGCTCTAGTGAATAAGCTAATGGAAAGAAATAATAGTGAATAAAATTTTTAAAGACATTTAAAGTTAGTACAGGCATTGTTGCAAAGGTGATAGGTGGTCATTTTTGGCATTTTTGGCTTGCTCAAAAGTTTCTACTGTTTATAATTACTGATTCAGGTAGATTGTAATTAGAAGATGTGCCCCTGATATATTCTAGAAATAGATGAATGCTTTGTTATACAACATATATATTCCATGCTTTTTACATAAAAATAATAACATACAATTGCAGCATCTGTTGCTTCTTTGCTTTATCATTCTGAACCTAATTTTAAGTAAGTGTTGGAAAAGGATCAGGACATTTTAAATTCCCAAAACCTTCTGTCCATCAATTAGGATAATAAGTATGACAACAGTGGAACCTTTACTAGCTGCTTATGAGCTCTCTCTCTAGCTCAAATGACTAACCTATATCCATGAATAGTAGGCAGAATCACTTGGCTTTATCCAGGAGGCCAACATGGAACTGGCTATAAGAAGCACTGGGACATTAAAAGATATCTGTCAGAAAAATGGCTAAAGAGTGTTTCCCTGGCTTTGTTCTTGGAATATCCTAGACACACTCCATGCACACTCCTGGGCTTCCACAACTAGAGGAGTTCACAGACATAGTAGTGCTGCACCTGTAAGCTGCACAGCAACTTTGCCAGGAATGCACTGATATTTTCTTTATTTTACAGATAGAAAATTAAACCATAGACAGATTAAAATACATCCATGATTGGGGCGCCAGGATGGCTCAGTATGTTAAGGATATGACTTGATTTTGGCTCAGGTCATGATCTCAGGGTCCTGAGAATGAGCCCCACCCAGCATGGAGCCTGCTTAAGATTCTCTGTTGCCCTTTCCCCGGCTTGTGCTCTCTTTCTCTCTCTCTCTCTAAAAAAAACAAAACAAAACAAAACAAACAAACATATCCATGATGGCATGGCAGGGAAGTGGCAGAACCAGGATTTGAACTAGCCAGTCTGACTTCATGGTCCATATTCTTTACCACATCTTATCACTGCTTAGAATCTATAGACCTGCACATTTTCAAGACACTGCCTACAACTTAAGTACAAGGCCAAGGGATGAATTTTCTCCTCACCAAATCACAGCACTTGCCAACTAGAGATGGAAGCACTACACCTGTAACAAGAGGGTGCCTTCAGGATTACAGGAAAACATCCAGGTCAAATTGAAGCAGACAAAGAAATCAGTATGCAAAGGGGAATATGAGCTTATGTTCCTTCATAGCAAATTTAGAAGCATTAGTAAGAACCACATTTCAGGAAGAAGAATAAATGCCTTGAAGGTTTTTTATATCTCTTTAAAACTATCGGGCGCCTGGGTGGCTCAGTCGGTTAAGTGACTGCCTTCGGCTCAGGTCATGATCCCAGGATCCTGGGATCAAGTCCCACATCGGGCTCCCTGCTCTGCGGGGAGCCTGCTTCTCCTTCTCCCCCTCCCCCTGCTGGTGTTCCCTCTCTCGCTGTGTCTCTCTCTGTCAAATAAATAAATAAAAAATCTTTAAAGAAAAATAAAAAAAATAAAACTATGTATTTGGGAGCACCTTAGTACCTCCAGCAATACAAAGAAACATGCTGACAGTTCCTTTCCAAGATGTGTCTACCTGTACTTTGGGACTAAATCATAATTACCAAAATGTCTTAACTTGTTTTTTTAGCCCTCAGTTCAGATTTCACCTGTATCAGTTGAGGGGAGAGAACGTAGGTAAATTTCCCACCCTGGATCCTTACTGGCACTGCTACTAACTGGGTGAGGAGTGCTAAACCCACTGTGGGTTTCACGGCAACAGAAGGACAAAAATAAAGTTGCCAGCTATAGGTTGATACACTGATGCTAAGGGAGGAAAGTTAACTGGTGATATGAGAGCCAGAGCCTGTATATAGGGTTTCTATAATGAAACTTTTTTTTTTCTATTTTTCCTCCAGAAAAGTTGAGCATTGTCAGAGAATGCTAGAATTAATGTAGCATATCTTTCCCTTGGAAACTGAACATTCATTCATTTATTTATATAAACAAAGTAGCATAATTATTAGGGAAGACTATAGGGATATTTTTCTTATACTCTTGTTCCCCATACTTGTTACTATTAATAGAGTTGTAGTACTGAATGGAAAGGAATAAATTAAATCAAAATCAAAATAAGAGTTTTGATGATGAAACTGGCAAGCATTCAAAGATAAAATAATTACAACCAGTTGCTCCTTTCTCTTCCTCTTTCTTTCTTTGCATCAACATGTTTTTCTGACATGCAGAGGAATACCTGCTTCATTCCCTCCCAGGTCCAACTAGCTTGTATATAGATGATGAGAATCTTATTTTTTTCCAGTTTTATTGAGGTATAATTGACAAATAAAATTATAAGATACTTAAAGTGTACAATGTGATGATTTAATATAGGTATACATTGTGAAAGGATTCCCCCCATCTAGTTTATTAACACATCTATCCCTTTACATACTTAGATTTTTTTTCTGGTGAGTACATTTAAGTTCTGCTCTTTTACCAATTTTCAATTATGCAATAAACTGTTATCAACTGTAGTCAGAACATTACACATTAGATCCTCAGAACATATTCATCTTATAACTCAAAGTCTGTTTCCTTTCACCAACCTCTTCCTATTTTCCCTGCCCCCCCCCCAGACCCTTGTAACTACCACTCTACTGTTTCTCTGTTTCCTATACAGTTTGTTCATTTTCTTATTTAGACATATGTCTCAAAAGAGCCAGTTATGAGACCTCAGTGGAAACGAGTTACATTCCACATTTAAATGATATAATACAAAATTTGCCTTTCTCTGCCTGACTTATTTCACGTAGCATAATGCCCTTCAGGTTTATCCATGTCGTCACAAATAATAAGATTTCCTTCTTTTTTAAGGCTGAATAGTATTTCATTACATATATATAAATATATGAATAAACATTATATATGTATATATAAATATATGAATAAACATATATATGTATACATATAAGCACACATATGTATGTGTATATATATATTTATTTATTTATTTATTTATTTATTTATCTAAACACTCTGGTTTTATCCATACCTTCACCATTGTGATTTATGCTAAATATATAGCCAGAAGTAGGACTTCTGGAAGGACAATCTTATTTAGGGGAGTAGGGACAACTCCTGTGATACTCAAGTCATTCTTGGCATTGTTTCACTTCCACACAAGGTTCAGTTTGTATCTCTGTTTCCATAATATTGGCCTCCCAAGAATTAGCCCATTCTCCAAGTATCCAAATTAGTGAGCTTTTTTTTTTGCCTTGTTTTCCAAATACTTGATTATAGAACCACATAGCTCTTTACTCATCACCATAAAAATAGTGTTCATTATGTCGTTCCTCATCCAACTTTGTCCAGATAACTTTTAAATGAATCAAACTATGGTGTTTCTATTGAATATTTCATTAGGAATAATCTCTGTGCCATGATATATTTTTTTATTGCCTGATATTTACTACCTGATATTTAGCTTATGTTTTAGTTTGTCCATTGCATAAATAAATCTTGTCCAGCACCAGTAGAAGCAAAGAATGAGCTATTCCTGATAACTGTCACTTCACTTTGAGGTATAGACACCCTTTCTTTTACATCCATCAAACCACATCCCATTATTTGTCTCATCCTTAAAACACATCTACCTCCAGGTCTCTTGAAATCACCATTTTGATCTCCCAGTAACTGTCTCAGTTTTTATTCTTGGCAAAGCCTTGAAAAAGCTGTGAAATAACAAAAACAAAGGATTTAATTATTTCAGTTCCAATGGGACTGCCCCATAGATTTCATGTAGATACATAAGCACTGCCAAAAGCATGAGACACATTCCCATGTGTTTGCCTGCTGAATCAATGAGCCCTCAGTTTTACTTGATAATCATTTGCTTTTCTCCAAGTATTGGGCAAACCATGAAGCTCCATATACCTTTAAATTTAAAAAATCAGGAAGCACAATAACTGTGCTTTTTACCTGGAGGAAAACACAGTGAATTTTGCAAAGTTTCGGTGATTTTTCCACCAGCCTGTGAATTTTAAATAACACATATAAAATGTTTTTTCTGTCATGACTCACATTTCTTCCTATATCTCTAAATAGAGTAAGTTAGGGGGATAAGTGTAATAAAATATATAAAGTCAGGCAGAAATTACTTGTCTACTACATAAGAAAACACATTTCCAAATGGAGGTTTAAAAAGCCCCATAGTGTTAATACCATTCCCTGATATGAGGACCAATATAGAATGAAAATAAGAATAAATTCCTTAGTTGCCTGTCCTAGAATTGAAAGACAAAAGGAGAAAACACTGAAAGGCAGTACTGATAGCCATGTAGAAAGTGTATATGTAAGCAATTTTAGCTATTTGCTGGCTCAATTAGGAATCCGTTTGTTCACTTAAAATAAGCAAGGACAAGTTGGGTGGTTGGCACATGGATGAGAGGATCTTAAGTAAAACCAGGAGCCACCGAAAGCAGGATAGTGTAGGAGGCAAGTTCTGTTCTGAGGGCATATGAGAGTTGTCATTTATCCTCAGAATCCAGATAGGGAATACAGAATATGAAATGGCAGGCCAGGAATTTGGGGACTCAAACTCTGATGCATAATAATATAAATAAGATAAAAATAATCTTTTAATGCAGACTTTCTAGATTCTAAACTCATCAACTTTCTTTAAAGAAATCACCCTTTGGCCATTCTCCTGCTTATTTCTAATAATAGGAAGAGTTTATGTGAAAAGAATATTTAATATCTGTATGTGTTTAACAAAACATTGTAACTATTCTGAATCTGTTTTCCTATCTATAAAATGAAATAGGGGCGCCTGGATGGCTCAGTTGGTTAAGTATCTGACTCGGTTTTTGGTTCAGGTCATGATCTCATGGATCCAGATCAAGCCCTGCCTTGAGCTCTGTGCTCAGCTCAGCGGGAAGTCTGCTTGAAGATTCTCTCCCTCTGTCCCTCCCCGCAGTGGCACAAGCATGCCAACACACCACATGTGCATGCTCTCACTCTCTCTAAAATAAATAAATCTTCAAAAAGTAAATAAAATGAAAATAATTTTAGGATTAAAGGAGATAATGATGTGAAATGAATTGGAAACATAGAAAAATATTGTTGCTATACTTATTGTCATTATTTGTTACGTACAGAATAACAGTTTTGTCATTCATTTAAAAGAAACAACTCAAACAACAGTAAAATAGTGTGGAGATGAGTGGCTCCAAAGTTTAAGTAGTAATTGTTTTCATTTTCCCTTAATATGAAGCTTTCTCTGAACCTCCTTCTCCTTACAGACTCTGACCTTAGAGTGGAGAGATGGTATTGAATGTCCTCAGAGATAAAGTATTGAGGACAGGTCAGCAAAGGAGCCTTTTGGATTGGTATACTGCAAGGGAGAGCTTGTTCCAGACAAAAAGTCCCAAGGGCACATGAGAGAGAAGAAATGAAACAAAGGAAGCAGTTAGGGACAAGCCTGGGCCCAGCCAAAGGAAGGAGCAGAAGAAAGGGGAAGGCATGTTGGCAGAGGCCCACTGGTTCCTCATTCTATTTAAGGATAGAGTGAATGAAGGACAGAGTAAATGAAGGAGCATCATCTTCAGGGAGCCTCTGGCTTTAAAGTACTGCCTATATGCAGAGTTCCTTCCTACAATGAAAGTTTCCCATGATAATGACAAATTCCATTTCAAGACATGTGGGCTTATGCTTCCTTTAGTCCCTTCGCAGCCTCGAGAGCATTTGGGGGCCATTCTTCCATTATAGACTAACAAATTTAAGCAGAGTGGTGTGGCGGAAGCATGCTGGGCCCATAGACTAACAAATTTAGTCATGTCCAACAGTTATTTTTCAAGGAAACAAATGTCTTCCAGCTGCCTGGGAGTGATTGGCCCTTGAGTACAAAGATGGCAAAAAAAAAAAAAAAAATTCCAAAGCTCTAAGAGCAGTGAGTTAGGAAGAAAACAAGGGACAGAGAAAAGGCTACATTTCCAATTACAGCTAAAATTCCCAAGACTCATAGATATAGCATTAGTTTATCACTTGAGCACAGAGTTGGGTAGCTACTGTAGACCCAACCAGCATGACCTTCAAACACATTCCCACACTCAGGTTGGACAGTGCCCCACTAGGGCCCCATCACTGTTTTACTTTCAGTCCATTTTATCCACAGTGCCCACTTACACAAAGACTAGAGGGTCAAGATGAGGTGAAACACACTCTGTGATTAGCCTCTCTTTCTCTCTCCCAATGCATCTCACCATCAGAACCTGCCCCCCAACTCTTCCCTAATGAGGATGCAATTTCCTGATGTCCTAGGCAGAGGCAGGCAATTGGTTTTACTTCCACATGATTTCAGGAAACACATTAATAGTGACTTGGTTTTCACCATATCCCCTTGGAAATCCCCCAGCATGACTTTTGCACAACTAAAGTTAAATAGAGTAAATAAAGGTGGTTTCTTTTGAAATAGGTCATTATTCTGCTTAATTCTCACAGGTGATTCCAGACTATATCTCTGTCCACAGAGATGAGTCCACTTCCCCCAAAACCCACCTGTGAGCATAGTCATCTCATTTCCAAGCAATGATTAGTTTCTGGTAAGTATCTCCTACCAAAGGTCTCTGGGTCTGCCATCTCCTACCAAAGGCATCATCATTAAGCTATCAGGCTTGTCTTCAACCACAACAGTCATATAAAAGAACTTTAAGTTTTTCCCTTGAGATATTTTTATTCCTTTCTTTTTCCTACAAAGTTTGTTTGTTAAAAAAAAAAAATTGCACATATGTCTCAGCAGAACCAGCTATGAAACCTTAGTGGAGATGAGTTATCTTATTCTGCCAAGTATATGTTCACCTTTCTTATGGTAACAAGATTTTGATAATCCTGTGAGAAACCATCTCAATTTTATTCTTATTCCATGTGACTTGGAGAAGGCATATGACCTAGGTCTGGCCAATCAGCATCTACACAGAGCCATTATTATTGGTTCAGGGAAAGCATGTAACTGAGGTGAGTACAATCAAAGTTAATCTTACCGCTCTTGCACTCTTTTCTACTGAGGTTACTGAAGGGAGAAAATGTACACATGGAGGTGTTGAAAGCTTAACTGCCATCATGGAGAAAAGTCATTTGAGAATGGAACCAGCACAAAAGAAAACAGAGGTGTTAGTAGGAGACCTAATTCTGATGGCATTGTCAGTTCTTAGATACAGTCATGCCTGAAGCCAATCTACCTCTGATCTTTTCAGTTCTAAGCCAGTATTATCTTCTTCTTGACTTCATTCTGAGTTAGGTTTCCAGCCCATCTACGTTAGGTTTTCTGTCACTTGCCACCTAATATGTTGTTTTAAAATCTTCCCTTCTATGCCAATGGTTCCTATCCATCTAAGACTTTATCAGCAATGTTCTCACTTGCCATTCATTTAAAGTTATGCCTAGAAACCAAGTGATAGTAATGAAAATGGCCCACAAGCTATGACATTCATCACTAGCTGAATCTTTGCTTCCAATAAATAGAGGAAGTTGGATCATAATGAAAGCACACAAAATCATTTCCAATGTGAATAATCTTTGGGACAACTCCATTCTTCTTTACTCCAGAGACAGACGAGAGTGTCTTCTCCTTTGGTTTGGATAGGTTAGCCAAAAACACAACAGACTGAGACTATGAAATTACGAGTACAATAGAAAATACTACCAATAAATAAGAGCAGAACAAGAAAATGAATATGCTATTAGTTGGATCTTTGTAACACCACTTGAGTGTTTATTAAGTGTTGGAATTATGTTTGATTATAATTGGTGAAGAATTTCCATGTGGTAAAAGTGAGACTAGGGTAGCCAAGAAGCAGTTGGAAGTCACACAGATCTGTTCTTGGCTCTCCAATGGGTGTGGAAAGAGTAGACAGAACTAAAAACACAACTGGAACTCTGGCCCAATTCCTGAATATTAGCATAGAGGGGTGTGCTTTCCATGCAGAGGGTGTCATCAACTAACCAAAAGAAAAAATACTTGGGGAGAAGAAGGAGGGTGGGGGAGGCATCCCTTTCACTGTAGTTCTCCAATGTCAAGGAGACTGGCTGGGGATCAACAAAGATTCTCTAAGAATGCCTCTATTTCTTGGGTTTTGGCCAGTTACTCAGAGCAGATGTGAAATGTTTGCTGTGATTAGGAAATATTTTGCATGTGAGAATGTGGATGCTACACAATTCAGCCAAGAAGACTTAATAAATGGTGAAATTTTACATCTTTAGGGAGGAGCAACATATTTTTTAAAAAGTGTTGGTTAAAATAAACACCAAATTCCCAAGGAGAGTCTCCAAACTCTGATGATGTGCAGCGCTGATCATTTTATTACTGTGGAAAAATTTACTCAGATGGTGCAGCCCACTTCATCCTTTTGTTAATGTTTTCATTCTCCCATTTCAATGGCATATGAGTACTCATCTTTTACTATCTGAGTTTTCTTTTGTTATTGAATGAACCAGAAATTGATGACAAAATATGTCCTTGTTAGCAAATAGTAAATTAAAAAGTGATCTCATGTCATTAAAAAATGAGAAGCCTTTTATTTTACAAATGAAACCAAGTTATCATTGGCAAGAAAATTATGCACATTAGGAATACATTGCATTCCGGTTCCCCAGTATAGCCAGCTGTCTGACCTTCAAAATCACTTTATTTCTCTGGGCTTCAGTTTCCTGTTGTGTCAGAGGAGAGAGTTGAACTACATCAGCATTTCCCAGAGTGTATTGTAGAAACTAGTTCTGCGGGATGTTAATGAATTGTCAAAGCAAAGGTGGGAATTCACTGATCAAACAGGACAAAGAAAGACATTCAAGACAAAGGAAAAAATGTGTGCGAAAGTGTAGAGATATGAAAAAGCTTTTTACTCATTTTTTCCACAAATATTAACTGAAAACCTATTATATGCCTGGTGTTCAGTGTGCTAGAAGGTGGGGATTCAGTGGCAAGTAAGGATGACAAGAAACTTGCCTTCAGAGAGTTTATATTCTTGAGAGATTTATGATTAGACAAGCCATTAAAATGAAATCAAATATTCTGAATATTATGATTAAAAAAAGAACAAAGACTCCTATAGACTGTGGAGATTAGGGAAGTATGACAGGGCTTTTTGGAAGAAGTTATGTTTGAACCCAGACCTAAAGGATAAACAGGAGTGGTCCAGGAAAAGAGTGTAGAAGATGAATATACCAAGCAAAAGGGACACTATGGGTAAGAACATGGGGTTAAGGAAGAAAGCAGGGAGTCTGAAGAACTTGAACTTAAAAATCCAGTATGGCGGAATTTGATATGAGAGGGTAAAAGTGGAAGGAAATGAGCTTTGAGGAGTAAATGGGGTAAGATCATGTTGTATCTCAGAAGCAATGCACAATGGTTTGGTTTTGTCATACAGAAAATAAGTAATGCTAAAAGGTTAAGCACCTGAGAAAAATAACCATATTTTTATTTTGGAATGATGGCAGTGGCAGTGGTGAGAAGATTTTTTGGGAAGGAGCAAGACTAGAAAAAATTATACAAAGGGGGAGACTCTTGCCTCCTGGCTGTTGCAGTGCAGATGGAGAAAAGAAAAATGTGAAAGTCATTCAAGAGGTAGAGCTGGAAGGTTTGTGCCTAATTAGATGTTGGCAGTGAATAGAAGGCAATGTATTCAGTTTGGCTCACAAGGTGAATGGTGATACCATAAACCAGACTAGAGATTATAGGACAAAGAGGAGGAAGAGAAAAAGGAAATCGAAAAATGAAGTTGAGTTGTGTTAGGGCATGTACATCTTTTTATTCCATTGGACATTTAAATGGAAGTATTCAGATACATCAGTCTAGAACATGAAGAAATGGACTGAAGTCTGAATATAAATTTGAATGTCTTTAGTTCATGAACGACCATCAAACCTTGAAGTGGCTGAGATCACCCAGAATCTGTAAGGAGTAAAATGAGAAGAAAGATAAGGCAAAAACAAACATTGAGAGAGCAAGTATATGAAACTATTTCTGCAAAAAGAACAGGGAAAGGCAAAGAGGTAGAGTTATTTTTAAATTAAGATTGTATTTTGTTGAAATTTATTTATGATATCCAAGCAAATGTTCTGGTATTAGAAAAAAATTATCTAAATTCTAACTCTGGAATATAGTCAACATTTATTATCTTTTAGGATTTTTCTAAGGCACAGATAATCTGAAATAGTGAGTTAGTTTTAAAACTATTTTGTTTCTAATTCTTGAATACAGTATCAGAAACATACAGATAATTCCACCTTTATGACCCAAGTAGATGAAATATATAGATTTTTTAAAAGATTTTATTTATTTATCTGACAGAGACACAGAGATAGCAACAGAGATAGTGAGAGAGAGAGCACAAACGGGAGGAGTGGGAGAAGCAGGATCCCCACCGAGCAGGGAGCCCAACGCGGGGCTTGATCCCAGGAACCTGGGATCATGACCTGAGCCGAAGGCAGATGCCTAACTGACTGAACCACCCAGGTGCCCCAAAATATATAGATTTTCTAATAAACTTCTCATGGCATATACTGCAGAGATGCTTTTTAAGTGGCAAAAACACAATTGCATATATACACCACAGAAATAGCCTTATTATTTTCTACCATCTTCCAGTGTCCTCCTGAGTTGGCTGTATGAATAGCAACCTGGAAGCTGGCTGAACAACCAAATCCAGAAATCAAAAACAAACACATGTTAAAAAAAAACCAAAAACACACTAAGATTTTTTCCCCCAAGTGTTGAACGTACTCAGTTTCACTGGGGTCATAACAATGGAGTTTCCAAATTTTGGAATCCATTGGACCCTTAGCCTGTCTGATTTTCTTACTAAGCTACAGTCTTCTGGAGTTGATTTCATCAGTGGCTGGTGAAGCATGACTCTGTTTTTTTTTTTTATAAGCTTTTCTTCTTAAAACAACATTTTGATGAGCTAAGCATAAATTAATCAGAAACATATGGATTAAACTGACTCCAAAATACATATGGGTTTAAAAAATAAGAAACGTACTTGGGGCAAAAACACACTTAGGGTTTTATAAACCCAGTATGTCAAAAAACCATAGCAAGAGGATTCCAAAATATGACCTCTCCTTATCTCTGTTATGGTCAGCAAAGCTTTTGTTATCTTCTTACAGAAAAAGGAAGTTAAGAAGTAGATGAGCATCGTGAGATTGCTCAGCCTTAGAACCCACTCTCTAAGGCCAGACACTGGTTTCATACTGCTGCTGACTCTTTGAGGAAAAGCAAGGCACTGAGAGAAATCTCTTAGCAGGACACTGGGGTCTATCATCGCCCCTCTAGCTTTATCCTATTCTTTGAAGACAAACATCTGCATTTTCCACTTCTTCTGGGGCAATTCCTCTCTCATATAATTTGTTGTTACTTCCAAATCAACATGTAAATATAATGAATTTATTATCTCTCCTTATTTCCCAGTCTCTCATCTTCTAGGCACAAAATCTTGGGGGCAGCTTTGGTTCCTTATTCCTCTTAATTCCTTATATCCCATCAGTCATCAAGTCCTGCCAAAATGTCCTTTGAAATTCATACTCTCTCCATCCTGACTGCTATCACCCTCATCCAACCCCTCATCACCTCACACCTGGATTACAAGGGCAGTCACAAAGCTGACCCTTCCTTATTCCTCCTAACCTCTAGGCCACCCCACACACTACCTTCAGTCTAATCTTTAACCCATGCTTTCATCATATTGCCCTTTTGCTTTCACTATATGTCAAATTTAAGCTCTTCTGTCTCCCAAGCTTCCTCATAACACGGATATACTCTACCTCTGCAAGCATGTTTTCCATGGATTCCTTAATACCCACCACCTCCCAAATATTGGCATTAGCCATATGCTATGCTCAGTTTATGGTTCAGTTTATATTCCCAAACATCATTTCTTAACTACTTATTTTCTCACTTGTATTTACTTTTCTTCTACATTTTATGGCATGATATTTATATCACAAAATGAGGGCAACCCCACTAATGTAATATTTAAGTGAATACCTGAAAAATAAGAGGACTAAGCCCACAGAGTGGCAGGGAAATAGCATGTGCAAAGACCCTATAATGTCCTGTGGGTGGGGAAAGGGATAGGAACAACTCTGAGTGTTTGAGAAATTGTAAAGAAAGAGATTATATGTAAAAGAATTATGTTTAAAAAATGTAAAAGGCTACTGTAGCTGACACATAGCTTAAAAGGAGGAAATGAGTGTGAGATGAAGTTGGACAAGAGTCAGAAGGAAGATCATGGATGGCCTTGGCAACTATGCTAAAGAGTGGATTTTATTCTAAATTCAAGCTGCTCTAAAGTTATTTACATTGAAGAGGACAAAGTCATTTATTAGAAGATAAATCTTGTTTCTTTGTTAAGAATAAATAGCAGTAAAGACACCAGTACAAAGGTTACTTCAAAGAAATAAAGAGAGAAAGGTGGCTCAGACTTAGTGGTAGAAATGAAGTCAGAGAATTAAAAAAAAAAAAAAAACATTCTGGAAGAAGAATTGGCAGGATATACTCATGAGTTGGATGTAAGATGTATGAGAAAGTGACAAATCAAGAATGACTCCTATATTTTAGGCTTGAGGAATTGAATATATTTCCTAAAATAGAGAAGACTATGAGTAAAGAGAATAGGGTACACTGAACTGAGATTTTAGTTTTGGATTTGGCTCTAGGCAAAACTGGATTAACTAATTTTCACCCATCTCCACTTCCTTAAAAACAACAAAAAGAGTTGGAGAAAACAGTTTCAAATCTCTTTTATAGGCACTGGAGAACTACTGAGGCAGTAAAGATATGGAGGGTACACAATCCCCCCCCAAAAAAAAGGAGGAAGAGGAGGAGAACAAAAGTCCAGAAACATGATCAGGCATTTGGTTTCTTCAAGGATTTTTCTCATTTTGAAAGTAGACAATAAGGGGCGCCTGGGTGGCTCAGTTGTTAAGCGTCTGCCTTCGGCTCAGGTCGTGATCCCAGGGTCCTGGGATCGAGCCCCGCATCGGGCTCCTTGCTCAGCGGGAAGCCTGCTTCTCCCTCTCCCACTCCCCCTGCTTGTGTTCCCTCTCTCGCTGTGTCTCTCTCTGTCAAATAAATAAATAAAATCTTTAAAAAAAAAAAAGAAAGTAGACAAGAAGAAGATGAAAGCTGATCAGAGATTTTACTAGATTTATATTGCTAGAAGAACAAAAGCTGTAGCACACTGCATGCCAAAAGATTATTGGTAAACACCCTGGTCTTTTGGTTGGTACCTCAAAGACCACACCTAGGAAAAAAAGTTGAACTGGAAGTAGCCCAGACCTCATAGAGACTGATTTGAATCATGTCTAACCTCAATTGGATTAAAGTGATTTGGGATTGTTAGTGAATCTAAGTTAGATGCCTGCAAGAAACAACGAGAAATTTTTCCTTGGAGAAAGATAACAATGAGCCAGGGCTCCAAAATACTGCTAAAAGTTATCAAATACAATATTTTGTATTTAAAAAAATGGGGCATACTGAAAATAAGATGTCCAAAATGACCAAAACCTCAGGAAATACAGATAATACACAGGATATTATGACTAGAAGATACCAGACATGAAATTAACTATTAGTGATATGATCAGGAATTTTTTTTAAGAAGAAAAATTTTGGAATAGAACAGAAATTTCTTTTTAAAATAAAATGAAAACCATGGAACTAAAAATATACATTAATGGGTATTAAGAACATGATGAATAATTTTAGTAACTGTATAAAGGTGAAGAGAGAATTAATGAAATGGGACATAGATCAGGAAGAAATATACATACTACAATTTTAAAAGTCAATGAAAAGTACAGAAAAGAATGTAAAAATAATATGGGAGATATTGAAAGGTCCTAATATACAAGTATTTGGAATCCCAGAAGGAAAGGAGAAAGAGAATGTGACAGAACAATGTTTGAAAGATAATAGCTAGGGGTTTTCCAAAGTGGCAAAAGACATTAAGCAACACAATCAAAAGGCACAAAATACTTGTAAACAAATTCACAGATACATTAAAAAAAAAAAAAGATAATCCATCAGGACAGAAATATAGAGTTAATTTAACATTTAAAAAATCAATACAGGGGCACCTGGGTGGCTCAGGCGGTTAAGCATCTCCCTTCAACTCAGGTCATGATCTCAGGGTCGTGGGATCGAGCCCCATGTCAGGCCAGGCTCTTGGCTCAGTGGGGAGTCTGCTTCTCCCTCTCCTTCTGCCCCTTTCCCCCACCCCGCCCTGCTCATGCTCTTTCTCTCTCTCTCAAATAAATAAAATCGTTTAAAATATATATATATATAATTTACCACATTAATAAAGGAGAAAGTAATATAACATTTTAATAGATAGAGCAAAAGCATTTGATATAAACTAAAGAAGTCTGTAATAAAAACTTGGTTAATATGCAGACACAAAAGTCAGAAAGTAGAGAACAGACTTATATAACACGATTAACAATTTGACTTCATCCTATTAGAACACTGTACCCCCAAATTGCAGAATTCACATCTTTCTCAAATGTTTACAGAAAATTTCCAAAATGACATGCATTGGACTACATAGAAAATCTCACCAAATTTCAAAGAATTGAAATAATATGGAGGATATACTTTAATAACAGTAAAATTAAGCTACAGATCAAATAAAGTTAACTAGAAAGTTTCTCTTTTGAAGTTAAGGAATACATCTCTAAGTAATCCATGGGTCAAAGAAGAAACTATGAAAATTAGAAAATACTTTTAACTGAATTAAGAGTTGACCCTCAAACAACACGGGGTTTAGGTTGCCAACTCCTGTGCAGTCAAAAATCCACATATAACTTTGACTCCCCAAAAACAACTACTAATGGCCTACTGTTGACCAAAAGCCTTACCAGTAAAAATAAACAGTCAATTAACATATTTTGTACGTTATATGAATTATATACTGTATTCTTCCAATAAAGCAAGCTAGAGAAAAGGTTACTAAGAAAATCATAAGGAAGAGAAAATACACTTATGATACTGTACTGTATTTATGGAAAAAAATCCACACGTAAGTAGACCCGTGCAGTTCAAAACTATGTTGTTCAAGGATTGACTGTATAATAAATACAGTACATATCAAAACTGATAAGATGTAACTACAATCATGCTTTAAGGAAAACTTACAGTCTTAAATGTATATATTTAAAAAGAATGGCTTAAAGACAATAATCTAAGTGTCCATATCAGGAAGTTAGAAAAAGAAAAACATAGTGAATACAAAGAACATAGAAAAAGGAAATAATAAGCATAAAACAAATGAATTTGGCTTAGCTTTTCATAAAGTAGGGTGTTCCTAGTCTTCTGATAACCTACAAACAGGATCCAAGAACCTTGTATGGAAGGAATCACTCTGGGTGATTCCACCTAGATCTTCTCCTTTATCTTTCAGAAAAAAACTGCATGACCAAGAGTAGGAAATTTTGTTGGTTTTACTTTTCTTCAGAATTGCCTTTTCTTTACTCATAGGTGAAAAGACTTTGAAACCAAGGCTCTTAGGACCCATGAAAAGAATTAAATTCTAGGTTTATTAGCAAATGTCAATACTGGGTTCCTAGAACATTCTAGGAGCCCTCACGCAATTCTCAAAATGTGGGATGGATCTGTGTATGCCAAAAACTCAAGAGTTCTCTCTCTAATAGTGAAGTCATCAGAATGTCCCCCACAAAGAACCTCAGGGGTTAATTATTATTTAGAAACCAATAGATAAGTAACATCTAAACTCTATAACTCCCCAGAATTTCAGTCAACTTTGAGCTACATTTGTAGTCCCAATATCTGGCAAAGTACCTGGCAGAAAGTAGGCCCTCATTAATTCCCTGTTGAATGAATGTCACATATCAATTAGCAGGAAATGTAAACTAAGAAGCAAGGCAGCCCATCTGAACTCAAAACTGTAAATCCAAAATCAAGTTATGCTTCAACTTGTAATGTCATAACACTGATTACTAAGTTTTGAACAAAATAAAATTAGTCATATTTTCACACCACGGATAATAAGTCTGTTGCCCCATAAAGAACTAACTTGTCTTCAAGTTCGTGTTCTGCCAATTCATGATATTCAGGTTAGTATAGTTTCACTTAAACTGCTGAATATACTCTATTGAGCTCAGGATACTTTCAAACCCCATTTTCCTAGACCCCAGATTACATTTCAGAATCAAGACTGACTGTCTTATTTCTTGCTCCATCCAGACTAATAAGCCAGTCCTTTCTATAGTAACCAAAAAGGATTGGAAAGAAGTAAAATAGTCCATAACATTTGCACAATAAGGGGCACCTGGGTGGCTCAGTTGGTTAAGCATCTACCTTTGGCTCAGGTCATGATCTCGGGTCCTGGGATTGAGCCCCAAGTCAGGCTCCCTGCTCAATGAGGAGTTTGCTTCTCCCTCTCCTGCCCCCACCCCTGCTTGTACCCACATGTGCTCTCTCTCTCAAATAAATAAAATCTTTTTTTAAAAAGTTAGCACAATTAGATATGTTGACATGTAATATAACTGTCAGTATGGTGATTAGTATAAATTTTAATAACCACAATTTTTGGAGGAATTGCACAACTTTATCACAGCCTCACTACTTATGAACAATGTAGCCATTGCTGGTCTGTGGCAATGAATAAGCTTCATAGCACCCAAATTCCATCAGAGGTTCTATATTTACCTTACATTTGCCAACAACCCATGTTCTCTCATTTTCTGTGTAAGAGAGCTCCATGTAAGCCAGATTTAATTTGATGCAGAAATACCATGTCACTTCCAATAAAAGCAAAAAGTAAAGAGAGATTCACACAAAAATTTATCAAGGATGGCAGCTCATGCTGGTGTTTGGAATAGTTTGGAGGTATTGTTTTGTTTACTGAGCAGTCAAGTTGAAAGGAAGGTGCACAAGCCTGATTAGAATGGCCTCTGTAGATCTGTTTTCCAAATAGAAAACATATGCCCCTGTGGGGAGAGCTCTTCATTCCCAGCTACAAGTGAACGTTAAAACAATTTGACTCTGGGTAAGGAGAATATAATATAGTATCTTTTCTTACATGAGGTAGGTCCAGGGCAAACTTCTGATAACCAAGGTAAAATGCATACCAATTGTGACCAAAGGCTTTTTACCTAATGCATAAACCAAGGGGAACCTCAGACACCATTATATTCAATCCCCTGTAGATTTCTCTAGGTGCAGATACTGACACCTAAGGAGATTACTTGATTAGACCTAAAACCATCCAGCAAATCCATGGCCAAGATGGAGCCCCAATGCTGGTCTCTCAATTTTACATTGCAGCACAATATTACATTATGCTGGATATCAGAATAAATTTTCAAAACTTCATTTAGGAAAAAAATTAGAAAAAAAATAACTATAATACTTGTTATGGTAACAAGACTAGAAAGATATAGAGTTAAGTCATTGCTCATTTAATACAGAGGAAATCTGGGCGCCTGGGTGGCTCAGGTGGTTGAGCGACTGCCTTCGGCTCAGGTCATGATCCTGGAGTCCCTGGATCGAGTCCCTCATCGGGCTCCCTGCTCGGCGAGGAGCCTGCTTCTCCCTCTAACCCTCCCCCCTCTCATGTACACTCTCTCTCTCTCATTCTCTCATTCTCGCTCTCTCAAATAAATAAATAAATCTTTAAAAAAAATACAGAGGAAATCCTTATATATGACTCAAATTAGTATTTCTTCTATGATTCATATAAGACTCCAGGAGCAAGTAAGATGAACTGTCTCTTATTTTCCAGTAGGGCATTTTCATTATTTTCCATTTAAACATATGGGGAGTTATATTAAAAATTAACTGAATTATTTTGTTCTGGCTAAATGCAGGACTGTCATCTTACATAAATAACATAAATACATATTATAAAAAAAACAAAAAATATTAGCTTAATGATAAAATAGCTAGTCATGAGCTCTTCTCTGTATGCAATCAACTTACACACACACACTTTTCCATGAAATGTGATTTTTTAAAAGATTTTTTAATTTATTTGAGAGAGAGAGAGAGCAAGCACAAGCAGTGGGGAGGAATAGAGGGAGAGGAAGAAGCAGACTTCCCCCTGAGTAAGGACCATGATGCTGGACTCGATCCCAGGACCTGGGATCATGACCTGAGCTGAAGGCAGAGGCTTAACCAACTGAGCCACCCAGATGCCCTGAAATGTGATTTTTTGAATGAAAAATAAAGATTTGAAGTTGTTTAAATATCCCAATTCTGAAAGGAATAAACTTTCCATGGCAGTTTTAGACATCAGAAAAGCAAGCCCATTGTTTAAAACCATCCTTTTGAAAAAAATTAAAAATAAATAAATAAAACCATCCTTTTGTAAGGCATCTTCAAGCCCTGAGAAATCTGAGTCTCTCTAGATCTGATGCTGACAAACATCCTAAGATTTTTTTTATTGTATAATTACAAAAAAGAGTCTGGGGCAAAGTAGACATTTAAAATAAAGCTCTGTTACTAGAAAAGAGTCTCCATCCTCATTCTGAGTAATGTCTGCCTCTATTCAGTTCAACAGCCCACAAAGAAATAGACAAAGACATGCCAGATGAAAAACGTCACACTCCAAAAGCATACCTAGTGAAGAAACCCAGTAATCGCTTCACCCAAAGATTGACTTCTGAAAATATGTTAGGAGATAGGACACTATTTTATTTCCTTGTATTTGTTTTTCTCCATTTAAAATTTGCATGGGAGTCCATTTATTTAATAAAGATTTTACTTTCACTAAAATTCTATTTGCTTGGGTTTGGTCATGGAAACACTCTGGGCTTTTCCCAGTTTAGATCCTGTAGAGATTAATGTTGACTCAAAAGCTAGTCTTCTTTGGCCCTACTTCTACTGGATTCAGTCTTTGTCTTTGCCAGTACCCACCCTGGCCCACACTGATGATATCATTGTGAATCACTAAGAGGCCTGCACACACATGGCTCAGACATAACAATGATGTTGCTCATGACAACACCATTGTTAATAATCTGACCACACAGTGATATGAAGCATCACCTGGTCTGTAGTTTTAACAATTAAAACTTCTTTCATTCTTCCTAAGCACAGACCATGTAGGATTGGACCACACCTTACTTTTGCTTTCTTTACCTTATCTCTACCTTTGTTGTATATTCTTGGCCAATGTATAATAAGGAGAAAACCTTTTGGACATCTCATAGCCTTTGGTTGACCTCTTCTGACTAAACAAACATGTCTAGGACAAACACAGCTTATGTTTGACACCATTTCCCCTTGAGGTATGAAGTTGTATCTAGATGATGAAAAAGAAACAAAAACTAACGTTCACAAATTGTGTCTTGCAGATGTACTGAATTGCTCTGAAATTTACATTTAATTTTGCCTAATAATGATATTGCTGCAATGTTTTCTTAAAAAGTTTCAAAGGAAGAACTGTTCTCTACAAATGTTATTTCTACATTAGTTATATTCCCATGGATTTCCAAACTGGAAATGGCACTAGCATTTTCCAAAAGTCATGAGTGAATGCATGAAGGTAAATTGATAATGATTATATAGAGTGTTTACCAAGGCTTTAATGAAAGATTATTGTGCTTAATAAATGCAAATGTAAGAAATTAATTTTAAACCAATATTTAAACGCAAGCATCAACTTAAAGCTTAGTAGCATTACAGTGGACTCTACAGAGTCCCAAGACTTACACCAATGATCCTATCATTTAAGCTAAGAAATCGGTTGAGTGGCAGAGAGTCAGAGGTTAACACAGGGCAAGTTATAAGCTCAATCTCTTTGAGAATCAACTGCCTCTGTGTAAACAAAATTCTGTTGCTTGGCCCCAGATTTTTGGTCTTTTCTACCAGACAGAGCTAACTATTCATCTACCAAGTATAATTGGAAATCAATAGATAATGTCTACAATTAATAAACTAATAAATTTAGTAAACACATAGTTAAAAATATATACCTAAAAAGCACAAAAAATAGTTAAAAGAATTGAAAATGTCATGCTAAGGAGTGGGGAACTAGTATTTTTCTTTATTAACTATTTAAAAACTGTTTTCTTCTCTGTACACATATTGCCATAATTAAAATATAAAGTGAAAAATCACATATTGAAAAAAAACACATGCTTGCTATCGCTAGGTGAAGGAAATAAATGGGACAGTGTGAAGCATTTAGTATAAACAATTCCTCAGCACATTAATGAGAGAAACCATTCATTCTTTTTTATTATTATTATGTTATGTTAATCACCATACATTACATCATTAGGTTTTTGATGTAGTGTTCCATGATTCATTTTTTGCATATAACACCCAGTGCTCCATTCAGTATGTGCCCTCTTTAATACCCATCACCAGGCTAACCCATCCCCCCACCCCTCTCCCCTCTAGAACCCTCAGTCTTTCATACATTCATCAAACAGTTAAGGAGCAATCACTCTGTACCATGTTTGGACTAGATGCTGTGAAACTATGCAGATGAGTCTGTCACAGTCTCTCCTTTCAAATACCTCACAATCAAGTAGGAAGAGAAGGATATGCAATTATAACATAAAAAATGAGAGTTTTGTAAGACAACTTATTGACAAAAATAGATTGTAAAGACCCATTGATATTCGTTGGCAAAATTAAGACAAACTTCACAAAGAAAATAATCACTTAAATTCATCCTTTAACAATACTAACAATATCTGTGATAATATTTCTTATGTGACAGGGGCTAGAATTTAGATTAGTAGAGGAGAGAGCAAGGCATTTCAAATTGGGAAAGAAGCCTGAGGAAAGGTGATAAGGGATGCAAGCTTGTGACACTGTGTGTGTGTGTATGGGATGGGAAATGGTGAGGTAAAAAAATTTCAAGTAGAACCAATGGGAGAGGACTTTAAATGCCACATAATGACACTTCTTATTTTTAGTGATTTTCTGAAAAAGAAAAGGACACTTGCCAACTCTGGTGACCCGGTAAAGAAGGGACTGGAGAGTGAGGACCTGAAGGTGTCAAGAAGCAGCTGCAATACCCACTGGGAGCACAGGGGCATTGGCAGTGGGATGGATGGAAGGAAAGAAAACACTAAGGGGCAGCATGTGGCAGTGGAAAGATCAATTAAACTTAGCAACCAATTAAATGCAAGAGGTAAAAATAAGGGACCAAATATATATTTTGGTTTGGAGAGTTGAATTAATGGTGGTGTCAGTAACTGGGGCAGAAAGCACAGAGATAGAGAATCATGGAGGGACTATAATTAATTCCGTTCAGGACATCTGGGCTGCAAACACTATCAAAACAAGCAATGTGAAGGCTGACATTGACAAGGGGCAAATATTCCTGTTTACATAGAACAAAAACTTGAATCATGGACAGACATTTATTAAATTCCTACTATATATGCAAAGGATTGAGAAGGGTCCTAGGGGACGGCAAAGCAGCTTATAGTATAGTCTCTGACCACAGGTGCTTAATAATGTAGGTAAAAGACAATAGAAATATATGAAAAAATAATTAAGAATTATTCTGAGAAAATTTTATGGAAGAGATAGAAAAGAAACCAGGCCTTGACAAATGGATAAGGTAGAGCAAAGGGGAAAAGAGGCAGGAGTCTCAAGTAAAAGGACTGAAGGGTTTCTGAGAACGAGGCTTTAGTCAGACCAGAAATGGTGGACTATAGGAAGCATGTGAAAAGGAGAGGGAATAAGCACAGGCTGGGAAGTTGGAGTTAGCTTTTGAACATTTTTAATATTAAGCAAGTTGCCTGAACGTGATAGGAGGCAACAAAATAGAACTTTTGGAAGATTTTCTAACAATTAAGTAAAATGAACATAGTATAGCTGGCCTGATGTTTGGAAATATGCTTGCATTGCATATTCTTTTCTCCATTTTTGCAACAAATGTTTAATGAGTGGCTATTATGTATGATCTTCTATGGATGAGTACAAAATTGGATCAGAATTGAACAGCTTCTTCCACGACTTAACATTTGAATGAGACAATTTGTAATCGTGAAAATAGAGATGAGTCTGGAATCAGCATTTGTCTTTCCAATCAGGATTTGTCACTTAATAACTGCATGACTTTGGGCAAGTCACCAATTTTATATGTTTTTGTTTTGATGTTAAGCATTCTTAATAGTATTTTTTTTTATGTTTTTTGCCTTTTCCGCTCTCTCTCTCCTGCTTGTCACAAAATTATAATTTTTATTATAACAAAATTGGATATTGACAGATTTTTACAAAACTTGCTTTCCTCCATGGAAAAATTAGTTGAAAGCTCTCCTGATGTACAACTAATTCATATTTTAAGTCTTTTTTCCTAATACTGGATGTATTTTTCAATATTCTGTTATGACTTCATCTTTTTTCAGGTTTTTGTCTTATAATAAAGATGCAATAAATATTCTTGCCCAGATATCTTTATTTCCTAGTGCTTCCCTCTGTGGGAAAAATCTTTAAAACTAGGAGTGCTGGGTACATGCATTTTCAATTTCATTAGGTTTTGCCAATCTGCTTTCCAAAAAGCCTGCAACAATTTATAGGTCTATATAAGAGCAGTCGTTCTCAAAGGTTCATGTTCATCATAATGACCTGGAAAGTTTGTTAAAACACAGTTTCCTAGGCCTCACCTCTAGTGATATGACTACCTATATTCAGTGAAAATGTTATTTCTAATTGTTGGCAATATAAAAGATATAAAATAATATCTTATTGTACTTTAATTTGCATTGTACTGCCTACTAATAAGTGTGAGCATCTTTTCAAACATTTGTGGGCCACTTGGATTCACTTTTCTGTGTACTGTTTTCAGGGTTCTTTGTCTGCTTTTTTTCTATTAAGTTGCTTATTTTTTCCTGAAGTTACTTCTCACAGTGCATTAACTATTTTCCCAATCTCTTCATGTGCCCCATCATTTGGAAGGACTTAACTGTCTTTCTCCCTTCCTGTTAACACAACAACTGAGAGAAATGTAGATTCAAAGCTCCTTCCCATAAAAGGAATGGATAAAGGCCACTTCAAAGTGAAATTCAGCATTCTTTTTTTTTAAATTTTTTTAATTCTTATGTTAATCCCCATACATTACATCATTAGTTTTAGATGAAGTGTTCCATGATTCATTGTTTGTGCATAACACCCAGTGCTCCATGCAGAATGTGCCCTCCTCAATACCCACCACCAGGCTAACCCATCCTCCCACCCCCCTCCCCTCTAGAACCCTGTTTGTTTTTCAGAGTCCATCGTCTCTCATGGTTCGTCTACCCCTCCGATTTCCCCCGCTTCATTCTCCCCTTCCCGCTACCTTCTTCTTCTTCTTTTTTTTTTTCCTTAACATATATTGCATTATTTGTTTCAGAGGTACAGATCTGAGATTCAACAGTCTTGCACGATTCAAAGTGCTTACCAGAGCACATACCCTCCCCAGTGTCTATCACCCAGTCACCCCATCCCTCCCACCCCACCCGCCACTCCAGCAACCCTCAGTTTCTTTCCTGCAATTAAGAATTCCTCATATCAGTGAGATCATATGATACATGTCTTTCTCTGTTTGACTTATTTCACTCAACATAATACCCTCCAGTTCCATCGACGTCATTGCAAATGGCAAGATCTCATTCTTTTTGATGGCTGCATAATATTCCATTGTATATATATACCACTTCTTCTTTATCCATTCATCTGTCGATGGACATCTTGGCTCTTTCCACAGTTTGGCTATTGTGGACATTGCTGCTATAAACATCGGGATGCACGTACCCCTTCGGATCCCTACTTTTGTATCTTTGGGGTAAATACCCAGTAGTGCAATTGCTGGATCATATGGTAGCTCTATTTTCACCTTTTTGAGGAACCTCCCTACAGTTTTCCAGAGTGGCTGCACCAGCTTGCATTCCCACCAACAGTGTAGGAGGGTTCCCCTTTCTCCGCATCCCCGCCAACATCTGTCGTTTCCTGACTTGTTAATTTGAGCCATTCTGACTGGTGTGAGGTGGTATCTCATTGAGGTTTTGATTTGGATTTCCCTGATGCTGAGCGATATTGAGCACGTTTTCATGTGTCTGTTGGCCATTTGGATGTTTTCTTTGGAAAAATATCTGTTCATGTCTTCTGCCCATTTCTTGATTGGATTCTTTGTTCTTTGGGTGTTGAGTTTGATGAGTTCTTTATAGATTTTGGATACTAGCCCTTTATCAGATATGTCATTTGCAAATATCTTCTCCCATTCTGTCGGTTGTCTTTTGGTTTTGTTGACTGTTTCTTTTGCTTTGCAAAAGCTTTTTATCTTGATGAAGTCGCAATAGTTCATTTTTGCCCTTGCTTCCCTTGCCTTTGGCGATGTTTCTAGGAAGAAGTTGCTTCGGCTGAGGTCAAAGAGGTTGCTGCCCGTGTTCTCCTTTAGGATTTTGATGGACTCCTGTCTCACATTGAGGTCTTTCAACCATTTGGAGTCTATTTTTGTGTGTGGTGTAAGGAAATGGTCCAGCTTCATTCTTCTGCATGTGGCTATCCAATTTTCCCAATACCATTTGTTGAAGAGACTGTCTTTGTTCCATTGGACATTCTTTCCTGCTTTGACAAAGATGAGTTGACCATAGAGTTGAGGGTCCATTTCTGGGCTCTCTATTCTGTTCCATTGATCTATGTGTCTGTTTTTGTGCCAGTACCATGCTGTCTTGATGATGACAGCTTTGTAATAGAGCTAGAAGTCCGGAATTGTGATGCCGCCAGCTTTGCTTTTCTTTTTCAACATTCCTCTGGCTATGCGGGGTCTTTTCTGGTTCCATACAAATTTTAGGATTATTTGTTCCATTTCTTTGAAAAAAGTGGATGGTATTTTGATGCGGATTGCATTGAATGTGTAGATTGCTCTAGGTAGCATTGACATCTTCACAATATTTGTTCTTCCAATCCATGAGCATGGAACGTTTTTCCATTTCTTTGTGTCTTCCTCAATTTCTTTCATGAGTATTTTATAGTTTTCTGAGTACAGATCCTTTGTCTCTTTGGTTAGATTTATTCCTAGGTATCTTATGGTTTTGGGTGCAATTGTAAATGGGATCGACTCTTTAATTTCTCTTTCTTCTGTCTTGTTGTTGGTGTATAGGAATGCCACTGACTTCTGTGCATTGATTTTATATCCTGCCACTTGACTGAATTCCTGTATGAGTTCTAGCAGTTTTGGGGTGGAGTCTTTTGGGTTTTCCACATAAAGTATCATATCATCTGCAAAGAGTGAGAGTTTGACTTCTTCCTTGCCAATTTGGATGCCTTTGATTTCTTTTTGTTGTCTGATTGCTGTGGCTAGGACTGCCAATACTATGTTGAATAGCAGTGGTGATAGTGGACATCCCTGCCGCGTTCCTGACCTTAGGGGGAAAGGTCTCAGTTTTTCCCCATTGAGAATGATATTCGCTGTAGGTTTTTCATAGATGGCTTTTATGATACTGAGGTGTGTACCCTCTATTCCTATACTCTGAAGAGTTTTGATCAAGAAAGGATGCTGTACTTTGTC
>NC_058412.1:101884580-102087885 GCF_002201575.2 Neomonachus schauinslandi
GGCCTCATAAAATGAGTTTGGAAGTTTTCCTTCCATTTCTATTTTTTGGAACAGTTTCAGAAGAATAGGTATTAATTCTTCTTGAAATGTTTGGTAGAATTCCCCTGGAAAGCCATCTGGCCCTGGGCTTTTGTTTTTTGGGAGATTTTTGATGACTGCTTCAATTTCCTTAGTGGTTATAGGTCTGTTCAGATTTTCTATTTCATCCTGGTTCACTTTTGGTAGTTGATACATCTCTAGGAATGCATCCATTTCTTCCAGGTTATCTAATTTTCTGGCATAGAGTTGCTCATCATATGTTCTTATAATTGTTTGTATTTCTTTGGTGTTGGTTGTGATCTCTCCTCTTTCATTCTTGATTTTGTTGATTTGGGTCATTTCTCTTCTCTTTTTGATAAGTCTGGCTATTGGTTTATCAATCTTGTTAATTCTTTCAAAGAACCAGCTCCTAGTTTCGTTGATCTGTTCTACTGTTCTTTTAGTTTCTATTTCATTGATTTCTGCTCTGATCTTTATGATTTCTCTTCTCCTGCTGGGTTTAGGCTTTATTTGCTGTTCTTTCTCCAGCTCCTTTAGGTGGAGCGTTAGGTTGTGTACTTGAGACCTTTCTTGCTTCTTGAGAAAGGCTTGTATTGCTATATACTTTCCTCTTAGGACTGCCTTTGCTGCATCCCAAAGATTTTGAATAGTTGTGTTTTCATGTTCATTGGTTTCCATGTATTTTTTTAATTCTTCTTTAATTTCCTGGTTGACCCATTCATTCTTTAGTAGGATGCTCTTTAGCCTCCATGTATTTGAGTTCTTTCCGACTTTCCTCTTGTGATTGAGTTCTAGTTTCAAAGCATTGTGGTCTGAAAATAGGCAGGGAATGATTCCAATCTTTTGGTACCGGTTGAGACCTGATTTATAACCTAGGATGTGATCTATTCTGGAGAATGTTCCATGGGCACTAGAGAAGAATGTGTATTCCGTTGCTTTGGGGTGGAATGTTCTGAATATGTCTGTAAAGTCCATTTGGTCCAGTGTGTCATTTAAAGTCTTTATTTCCTTGTTGATCTTTTGCTTAGATGATCTGTCCATTTCAGTGAGGGGGGTGTTAAAGTCCCCCACTATTATTGTATTGTTGTCGATGTGTTTCTTTGCTTTTGTTATTAATTGCCTTATATAATTGGCTGCTCCCATGTTAGGGGCATAGATATTTACAATTGTTAGATCTTCTTGTTGGATAGACCCTTTAAGTAGGATATACTGTCCTTCCTCATCTCTTATTACAGTCTTTGGTTTAAAATCTAATTTGTCTGATATAAGGATTGCCACCCCAACTTTCTTTTGGTGTCCATTAGCATGGTAAATGGTTTTCCACCCCCTCACTTTCAATCTGGGGGTGTCTTTGGTTCTAAAATGAGTCTCTTGCAGACAGCATACCGATGGGTCTTGTTTTTTAATCCATTCTGATAGCCTGTGTCTTTTGATTGGGGCATTTAGCCCATTTACATTCAGGGTAACTATTGAAAGATAGGAATTTAGTGCCATTGTATTGCCTGTAAGGTGACTGTTACCGTATATTGTCTGTGTTCCTTTCTGGTCTAGGTTGCTTTTAGGCTCTCTCTTTGCTTAGAGGACCCCTTTCAAGATTTCCTGTAGGGCTGGTTTTGTGTTTGCAAATTCCTTTAGTTTTTGTTTGTCCTGGAAGCTTTTTATCTCTCCTTCAATTTTCAATGACAGCCTAGCTGGATAGAGTATTCTTGGCTGCATATTTTTCTCATTTAGTGCTCTGAAGATATCCTGCCAGTCCTTTCTGGCCTGTCAGGTCTCTGTGGATAGGTCTGTTGCCCATCTAATGTTTCTACCCTTGTAGGTTACATATCTCTTCTCCCGAGCTGCTTTCAGGATTTGCTCTTTGTCTATGAGACTCGTAAGTTTTACTATTAGATGTCGGGGTGTTGACCTATTTTTATTGATTTTGAGAGGGGTTCTCTGTGCTTCCTGGATTTTCATGGCTGTTTCCTTTCCCAAATTAGGGAAGTTCTCTGCTATAATTTGCTCCATTATACCTTCTGCCCCTCTCTCTCTTTCTTCGTCTTCTGGGATCCCAATTATTCTAATGTTGTTTTGTCTTATGGTATCGCTGATCTCTCGAATTCTGCCCTCGTGATCCAGTAGTTGTTTCTCTCTCTTTTTCTCAGCTTCTTTATTTTCCATCATTTCATCTTCTATATTACTGATTCTCTTTTCTGCCTCATTTATTCTAGCAGTTAGCACCCCCATTTTTGATTGCACCTCATTAATAGCCTTTTTGATCTCTACTTGGTTGGATTTTAGTTCTTTTACTTCTTTTTTTTTTTTTTAAAGATTTTATTTATTTATTTGAGACAGGGAGAATGAGAGAGAGAGAGCACATGAGAGGGGGGAGGGTCAGAGGCAGAAGCAGGCTCCCCGCCGAGCAGGGAGCCCGATGCGGGACCCGATCCAGGGACTCCAGGATCATGACCTGAGCCGAAGGCAGTCGCTTAACCAACTGAGCCACCCAGGCGCCCTAGTTCTTTTACTTCTCCAGAAAGGGTTTCTCTAATAACTTCCATATTTTTTTCAAGCCCAGCTAGTATCTTTAAAGTGATGATTCTGAACTCTAGATCTGACATCATACTAATGTCCGTATTGAGTAGGTCCCTGGCAGTCGATACTACCTCTTGTTCTTTTTGTTGAGGTGATTTTTTCCGTCTTGTCATTTTGTGCAGAGGAGAATAGATTAATGAGAGAACAAAATGCTAGCAGAGTAACAACGTCCCCAGAAAATATACTCTAAACAAATCAGAAAAGACTTGAAGCAGTGGGAAAAGAAAGGGAAAGAGAGAAAAAAGAAAAAGAAAAAAAAGAAAAAGAAAAAAAAGAAAAAGATAAAGATAAAAACAAAAACAAACAAAACAAAACAACAACAACAAAAAAACCAGAATGTGATCAAATATGGTCAGGCTGGTATATAGATCAGTGCCACCCACTAGATTTGGGGTGTATTTTGGTCTTTTAGAAGAAAGTGCCTCCCAAAATTTTAAAGAAAGAAAAACTTATATATGTACAAAAATAAGGGTTGATATGATGAAGGGATGGAATATGACTGTAAAGATGGAAATTATAAAAAATTTTATAAAAGGAATTGATAAGAAGTTGTTTGAAAAAAGAAAGAAGAGGATTTAAAAAAGAAAAAAAAAGGGAGAGGATGTGATCAGGCAGGGGAATAGAAAACACCATATACTAGAGATTTAGGGTATATTTTAATCTGTTAGAAGAAACTATCTCAAAATTTTAAAGAGAGAACAACTTATATATATAAGCCAAAAATACGGGTAACTACTATGAAGGGATAGAATATGACTCTAAAAATGAAAAATAAAAATGTTTTTTTTAAAAAAAGGGATTGATAAGATGTTGGTTGAAAAGGGGAAAAAGAAAAATTCAAAAAGAAAAAAAGACAGTTAAAAAAAAATTAACTTTGAAGACTACAGAATCATGGTAAAAAAGCCATGAATTCTATGTGCAGTAGTCCCTTAGCGCTGGAGTTCTGCCATTCTCATTGATCGGTAAACTTGGCCTTGGCTGGCTGTTCTCGCTGATCTTCTGGGGAGGGGCCTGTTGCCGTGGTTTCCAAATGTCTCTGCCGGAGGCGGAATTGCCCCGCCCTTGCCCCCTCCCGGCTAAGTAATCTGCTCGGGTTTGCTCTCCGGGGCTTTTGTTCCCTGCGAGCTTTCCCTACAGCTTTGGAGGCGGAGAGTGAAAATGGCGGCCTCCCAATCTCCGCCCCGGAGGAGCCGAGAACTCAGGACCCCGCTTCTCAGTGAGCCCCCAAAGAAAAGCCGTCAGTCACTCCCGTCTCCCCGGTCTCCAGCCGCACTCCGTGCTCACCTGGCCTGTGACCGAGCGTTTCTATCTCTGGCACCCGACCCCGGGTGGAGTCTCCAAACCCAGCAGATCCCTGCGGTGCACTCCCATGCGGCTCCTCCCGGGGGAGGAAGGTGAGTCTCCCCGGATCTGCCGCTTGTTGGGTCCCTGCTGGAGGAGCAGTAGCCCGACTGTGCCGCGGATCACGGTTTATGGCAACCCTGAGCTGAGAGCCCGCGCCTGGGCTCCGCCTCTGCAGCCGGCTTCCCTGCTCCGATACCTGGGAGCTCTGCCACACTCAGGCACCCCCGGTCTTTCTGTGACCCGTGGGTCCTGGGACCACACTGTCCCGGAGGGTTCCACCCCCTGCTTAGCCACCAGAGTGACGTCCCTCGGCGGAGCAGACTTTTAAAAGTTCCGATTTTGTGGTCCGCGGCTCTATCACTTGCCAAAAGCGGCCGCCAGAGGCCCCTCCCCCGCCATCTATCCTCCCGAATATCGCCTCGGATTCACTTCTCCGCACGTCCTACCTTCCAGAATGTGGTCGCTTTTCTGATGAGAGAGTTGTTGCTCTTCTTTTCTTCGATCTCCTGTTGAGTTTGTAGGTGTTCAGAATGGTTTGATCCCTATCCAGCTGAATTCCTGAGAGGAGACGAAATCCAGGTCTCCTACTCCTCCGCCATCTTGCTCCGCCCCCCCGAAATTCAGCATTCTTTTTTTTTTTTTTTTTTTTTTTAAAGATTTTATTTATTTATTTGACAGAGAGATAGAGAGAGAGAACAAGTAGGCAGAGAGGCAGGCAGAGGGAGAGGGAGTAGCGGGCTCCCCGCCGAGCAGGGAGCCCGATGCGGGGCTCGATCCCAGGACCCCGGGATCATGACCTGAGCCAAAGGCAGCTGCTTAACCAACTGAGCCACCCAGGCGCCCCCGAAATTCAGCATTCTTAATTAAATAGTATGGCTGACGTATCTTTCCCCATGTGCCTTGTCTTGTCACCTCACAAAAGGAAACAGTAAGCAAAGATCTATCTGTAAGTCTTCCATCTTATAGTCAAAATTAAGTGATAAAATAAGGCATTTCTCTATTGATTAGATTCAGTTAAAATATCTGTGACAGGAGAAAAACTTTTATAGGTTTCCTGAGTCATGTCAAGAGAAATTCTTTAACAAGGACTCGCAAGTTCAAGCAGGTCCTATCACAGACTAACTTCTGTCACTTTGGAGAAGGGACATTTTCTTACACATATTTTCAGTCATTACAGTATGTAAGAAAATATTTTGAGCTTAGTACATGTTCAATTAATGACCACATGTTGTATTATCTATCTTTAAAGCTTTACACACATACACAGAGGTTATGACTCAGCCCATGCATGTTCAGTATTTGCTTTTATAAAATGGGGTTTACTATATTTGTATTTTAGAATTGGATAGTCTTTCCTTCATACCACACTGTGCATGAAAGATAACTCTCCAATCTGAAGAATGTTTTCCCAAATCATCATTTCAAACTAAGAACATTCTGGGAAAAAGTCAAGCAGGGCATCTGGAAACTGAGTTCCAAACCTCTAAAGTGATTCAGATTGTGTTTTGTCTTCAGGGATATACTGGGACACAGTTAGAGGCTTTCATTGTCTCAGTCAGAATTCCCACCCCCAGGGCTGACCATCACTGTACTGCGGCTCCATATTATGATGAGGGCATAACCCATGTTCAGGAGTTGCCAGTAGTTTGTGGCACAAATGTCTGGTCACCAAAGGCAGAAATCCCCAACCATCTAGGGACTTGTGGTTCAATGGAATATGTACTTGCCAATACTGCTCTAAAGTGATTTTACTTTGAACAACTTGTTGAGTGCTATCAGTATACTGCTGGTATCAAAGTAGGAATGTTTGTTTTGGTTGTTATTTGCTTTGTTCTTAGTCTGGGAATAAATTCAGGGCCACACAGTCTATAGTTTGCAAGATTCAATGCTTGCAGGCAGGTTGTAATTGATTGCAAACATGGCCAAAATTCTTTGCAGCCTCTCCTGTCAAGAGATGGAGCCTGTTTCCTTGCTGTTTAAATCTGAGTTGGTGTCTGTTACTTGCTTTGGATAATAAAATACAAGAAAAGTGATGTTGTATGAATTCCAAGACTAGAGCACAAGAGGCTTTGCAGCTTCTGCTCTTGTGCCCTTAAAACCCAGAGTCTGCCATGGGAAAAAGCTCAAGTTAGCCTGCCAGATGATGACTTGACTCAGAAATATGTACTGCCCCAGGTGACTGCCCACCAACCCCAGGGACAGAGCTCCCTTGCTAAATGGCAGTTGAGCACAGATGAGTAAGTAGGACTAAACCCATCAAATTACCCTAAAATGTTGAATGAGTAAATACTTGTGTTTTTGAGCCATTATGTTTTGGAATTGTTTGTTACATGACAAAAGCTAGCTAATACACAGGTTCATACATGCATACATATAAACAGCGTAGTAAGGAATGGTGAGGACTGTGGTAAACTGTGATAATACATGTTTGTCTAAAGGAATTCAAATACAGATTTTAGAAAACTCTGCTTGCCATAGGAAACACATCTGGAAGCTGCCTGCCAACCAAGAGTGTTTGCCTTCTGAGCTAGCCAATTCCCTTATTCTTACAAATGAGAAAATTGGTCCAGAAAGTGACTTATTCAAATTGCTATGGCTAGTTTATGCCAGAACAAAAATGAAGTCCAGCTCTTCTGGTATCCTATGTAGAACCTTTTCTTTAACAAGAGGCTGGCTTTTTCTATCTGAAAGAGGCATAACTTGATGATAAGAACAGCATAGAACTGAGATTGTTCAATTCTTTATGAGGGGGTCTTTAAATTTTGTTATTGAAATTATTTCAATGAGAAAGAATGGATCCTGTAATTTAATTTTAAGAAAAAATATTCTCAGAAATGTTTATTGAGCTTAAAATTTTCTGTCCAATGAACACATCACTCTCATTCATTAATTATGTTTTCATATGTTCTGGAAACCAGAAAGAATAACAAAGTTCTCAAATCTTAAAATGGAGGGAAAATGGTTCTGTTACATAACTCTTTAAGAAACTAACTCCTATCAGGTTACACAGGGAGGATAAGAAAACCCCTACTGCATTTCCTCTGAACACATAATACCACCTTTTTGTAGATGTACAAATTACTACCCTTAATATGAGTTTCACCATTGATGATACAGATCATATTGTAAGGGATAAACAGATGTTCCACAGGTATCTGGCATTTGGCTATAAAACAAAAGTGAGGTAGAGAGTCAATTTTCATTCAGTTCTGTGATGTTATCATAAACCAAATGATTTCTCACATGATATGTTTATTTGTTATTTCTTCACAGAATTTTACTCTTTACCCTTAATGAAAAGCCTCTCTTGCACAAACCGACCAAATAAGGATTAGGAAATAGGTTTAAATTTAAACTGTCCCTTTTCCTATTTGTGCTTTGTCTATCCTGAAAAAGTAAAGTTATTTTCAATGAAGCCCAAGAATCAAAATATTTAAACTAAATTTTAAAACTCGGGGCACCTGGGTAGCTCATATGGTTAGGTGTCTGCCTTTGGCTCAGGTCATGATCTCCAGGTCCTGGGATCAAGCCCCACATTGGGCTCCCAGCTCAGCGGGGCGTCTGTTTCTCCCTCTCCCTCTGCCTCTTCCCCTCCTTGTGCTCTCTGTCTGTCTCTCTCAAATGAATAAATAAAATCTTTAAAAATAAATAAAAATAAATTTTAAAAATCAACATGGTGTCGGCATCCTTCTATGCATTTTAACATCTGTGCATTGTGAAAACATTTTAAAATGTCTTTTAGAATGTGCATGTAAGCAAGTACACCTAAGTTTACAATGGAGGCATGGGAAGCACTGTGAAGGAAAATGGGGTGGGAGGCGTGAAGCAGAGAAAAAGAGCACAACCCAATTCCCATTACTTAATAGAACACATTGTGAGGCCAGAACCTTGTGGGAGCCAATCACCAGCTGACAAAATTAGATTCTGAATCATGCTTTGTAATTCTTTCTAATGCCAGCCAGAGATGAGAGCCTTCCCTGGGAACTGGTTCCTCCCAGGACCTATCCCCCACCCAGCATTTCTTATCAGCCCCTAGCCAGCTTCCAGCTCTTAAGGTTGCTGGACAGAGGATTTAATTCTCAATGTTGTACATTAATATTCAAATTCCTTCTTATCCATAGACTGTGACTTAAGTATGAACTTTTTTTTCCATCTCCACCCTCTTTCCTGCATGAATTTCCTTCCATAGATTTTACCCAGAAACCTTTGAATTGAATGGACTTAGAAAGGAGAGTCATTTACAAAATTCATACTAAGTCTGTTCTTCTGCAGCATAGGCGTATCCCCAGAGCAATGCTTCTTATTCCTAATTACAAAATCTAATCTCATTAAATATCCTTTAAAATACATCACCGCCCCCAAATCTTCTTTACCCCTCTAGCAAGTGTTCAGCTAATGTCTAAAGTTGTTGGCAAGTAAAGTGGAATTAGTTACAGTGGAAAATAGAGTTATCAAAATGTAGCCAGATATCTCATATTGCTTTGGATGGCCCTGGTTTTCACATGAATGCCTTAGAGAATATGTAGTTTAGGCAAAACTTTTCAAATGATCTCAAAAACAAAAATATACCTGCAGGTTTATTAGGAATCACACAACTAAAAAATATGCATTGTGAACAATGTGAAGGCATGTACTATTTTGTGTCAGTAAGTATTTTGGCTTCAACTATCAGACTAAAAGAAAACATGAGAGTTTAGTTTTATTTAATACAGTATTCATTATCAGTGCAAAGCACCTTAGTGTTCCACTTTACTTTGCATCCACTTTACTTTGCCCAGTGTAGAGAAGTCACCTTTGCTGCACTGAATAAACATTTATCAGTGGCAAATTGCATAAAGCACTTTAAAGGATACAGGAGGATGTCTGTTTTCATGGATTTTTTATTATAGGGAGTCAGGTAGATCTTTTCCAAATTCTCATCTAAACCATCCACTACTTTTATGACTTTAGGTAAGTTATTTAAACGTAAGCTTCAGTTTCCTCATCTATAAAACAACCACCTCAAATAGTTACTGTCAGTCTTAAAGAAACCAATACATGTACACCAGTTTTAACACGCTGCCCAAAACACAGGAGGGCAATAAATAAATGTTGTCTTATATTGTTAGCTATTCTGATGAGGAAAACAAACTTATCTTTCAGAAAACTAACAATTTCAGATCAGATGCTGGAGCCCAGAGCCAGCTTGTAGGAACAATATAAAGCCACTGGGGTCAATCTTCAGTTTATCCTCTAATGCCCTTTGGATACATACCCCTTTCCTGTTTGAGAGATACAACTCAGGTAACATGCCCTCAGGATTATGGAAATTGACTGAGACATTGTCTATTGCAGAGATAAGCTCATTCCCAACTACCTAGATTTGATCAAAACTCACCTGAATGTTCGCCATAGACTCAAGGCTCCACTTTCTCTCGTGTTAATGTGATAAAATAAATCAAGCAAGAATGGTATTGTGACCAATGGGTTTTGTATTATCCCTTCCAAGAAACAGAGGACATCTTAAATATCCTCCAGGATTTTATGCTTCAATTCTAAGTGCAGAATAATGGCAGGAAATTTAAGCACCTATATGATTTTAAGGAAGGGATTTTAGAGAAAGGGAAGAATCAGGTGCCCCTGAAACTATCCTGAGAGGTAGACATCCATTCATCCATTCCACTTGTATAAAGTAGAACTGACATCTCATTTTTTAAAATAGAAGCTAACACAGAAACCTAATGCTCAAAAACAGAATGGATAGAATTATCTCACTTTTCTTAAGCATAATTCTTCCCTAATTTGGTGGGAGGTGAGGACTAAAGATCACCCTATAGCTAATCAAAGCAACAATGAGAAAATTAACTAAAAAAACAGGATCAAAGGAACTTTTGAGAAAATTAACTAATTTTCCCTTGTTATCATTATATGATATAATGTGCCCAGATATGGTATTCTGGTTTCTTAATGGTATTAGCATATAAAAATGCTATAATAAAAAAATTCACTGAATTTAATTATACGGCTTGAAATGCCTAATATTATATGAAAGTTAACCTTGAAAAAATGCCTATATTCCATATTGAATGTTATGGTTTAATAATTAGCATCGGTAACAGTATTAGAAACAAAATGAATTTGTTTTTTATTACTCAGGATTAACCATGACATCTGATATTTAGGCTCCTTCAAACTTGCTGGCTAAACTATAATCTTCCTTAAATCCAATTATTGGTCTATTCCCATGCCTACACCTACACAGTTGAATGTGGCTGGAGAAAAACACATGCCTATGATAACTGTTCTTACTTTAATGATGAGTAACCTTATGTGGTGCCTCAGTGCTGTCCAGCAAACACACTGTACATTCCTAGTCCATTCACTCACCCATTCTTTAAAGAATTGTTTGATCCCTTCTCTCTCCTTAAACATCTGACACTTCCTCATCTTCCCTGGTAGCTGATAACCTTACTTCTACTTCCTGGAGATTATGGAAGCAATCAGATTAGACCCCACAAGCTCTTACTACCATGCCTACTCTCCTACTTCTCAGTACCACAGTAAACTGTCATGTGCCCATTTAAGACCAACTCTTCCATTCTCACCTCCTAGAGGATATTGCTCCAGTGATTCTCCCCTCTTTCTGCTGTATCATCAACGGTTTCTCTTTTATGGATCATTCCTATCACCATATAATCAGGCCCTTAATATTTCTCATCATTACAAAACAAAATTCTTAATCCCACTTCCCCTTTCAGAAAAGACCTTTTCTTCCCATTACAGCAAACCTTCTAAAAAAAGGTATTTATATGCCTACTGTCCAGTTTATCTTGTTCCATTCTCTCCTGAATCCACTCTACTCAAGATTTTTCCCAACTACTCTACTAAATATGAAGGTTGTCTATGGCATAAGGTTTGCTAAATACAGTAGTTAATTCTCATCTAGTTCAGTCAGCAGCATTTGATTATTCTCCTTTTTAAACAACTTGTACATCTGGCTTCCAGGACATCAAACTCACTTGATTTTCTCCCACTCCATTGTCCCTCCAGTCAGCTTTTCTGGTTCTTCTGAGTCTTCCTAAACTCTAATCATTGCCTTTTTTGGGGCTAAGTCCTTAGGACATTTCTCTGTTTTATTCACTTTCTTGGTAATCTCATCAAGACTCATAGCTTTATGTATTTCTAGGCATGGACCTCTCCCCAGAACACTAGTTTCATACAGCCAACATCCTACTAAACTTCTTCATTGAATTTCTAATAGACATTGGAATAGAACATGTCCAAAAAATTAAATATCTATATTTTACCCCACTCAAACCTTCCCCTTTCACATTCTCCATCTCAGTAATGGAGTTGTTCATATTTTTTAAAAAACCCAAAAACAGAAAACAAAAAAACTATAGTCATCCTTGCTTTCTCCATTTTATTCAGACCCCATATTTTATCTGTCAGCAAATTCTATCTGCTCTACCTTCAAATTAAAAGAATTCAGTTTTCATCACTTCTATCACTGCCACATATCCAGATTATCTTCCATTTGCACCTCTCCATCCTTCCCCACATTGTTCTCTAAATTAGCTCTGGTGGTCCCTGTCAGTTAGGTTCAACCATGGGCAGCACTGACAAGAGCTTGAGAGAATGGAGACAGTGAGTTCAGGGGAGTTATATCCCTGGTCTCCAACATACAATCCTCTCAGGTTGATGAATCTCTACTTGAAGGTTCCTGTTCCTCTCAAGGCAGCCTACTTGATGCCACTTTCTCTTTCTGGGTTCCAGTAACTGTCATCCCAATCCCTTCTGGCGAGAGCTGAAAACAAATCCTCTGATATTAGCAACAGATCATCACACTCTCCCTCTTAGTTTCCCTATGCCCCACTTACTATCTTTGTAAATAGTCACTTCATAAATAAACCTTCTTTAAATTATCCTAATTTGAATACGGTACTTGCTTCCTGATTGAGAACTTTAATGATAGTAGTTGCTACCAAAAATAACTTAAAAAAACAGACTTTCAAAGTGAGATTCTGTGATTGGATTGCACATATACCAAAGGAAGAAATGGGACACAAAGAATCCAGAGGAATGGTAGCAAGATTTCTCCACTTAGCATGATATGCAGTGCAAGTATAAGGCAAGGTATTAGGACATCAAGTGGCTGCAGCACTTTGTCTTTGTGTCAACATTAGTGATTATAAAGACTATGAAGGCACCTTTCTTCTTATTATGGCTCAAGAGAATAAACATGGGAAGGATAAAAATTATAAACAATATGTATAAAATGAAGGAAACAAGGGAAATCAAAAGACCTTACAGCAGACTTGAAAGACTCTTTTATCCCCTGTAGTCACAGAGCAAATATTGTTGAGGGTTAACAGAGCTGAATAATTTCAGTACCTTTTACATGTTCAACTCAACCAGGTCTCTTATGGTAAGGTAAAAGTAATATTGGGGAAGGATTGGTACCATGAGGTAGGACATGGGGATATTTGGTTAAATATGGATGAGGCTAAGAATCTTGAAATCCCAAATTCCACTTACTAATAAAGGTAAAAGAGTTTAACAAGATATTCATCATCTTCCTGAGCAAATTACAGAGGTATCCTTGAGGAATACAGAGGTGATCATTTCTAGTACATGTCTTTTAATTTACCTTTTTGGCATAATAAAAAAAGAAAACAGTAACAAATTGCTCTATAGAATGATAGACTATCAAAATTTAGTCATATGATTATGACAATCATACATACAGTTAAGACTGGTTAATCTCTACTGCAACAAATCAACACAATGTGTGGCAACTGATACGCAGCTATTGATCTAGTAAATATCTTCTTTCCCTTTCCAATCAAGAAGGGAAACCCTTGTCTCAGGGTTATGTTAACCCTCCTATTCTCTATCATAATATAGTCTCTAGGGTATGTGATCAATTTAAAATCCTATAAAACATCATGCTGATCCAGTTTATTGATGGCATTATATTAATTCGACCTGATTAGCATGAAGTATCATGTTCCTTTGATACCTTAGTATAGCACAGGTATTCTAGATGGTGAGAGATAAACTGTAGAAGTCCAATAGTCTATGACATTGAGGTTTATAGGGGCTCAGCAGTAGCAGTCTTGGCAGGATATCTCTCCTAAAGTGAAAGACAAATTTCTGCACCTTGCACCACTTATCATAAAGAGAGTCACAGTACTTGGGAGACTTGTTTGGATTTTGAAGGTAATATATAACACATCTGGGTTTGCTGCCCTGGATCATTTACTTGATAATCCATAATACTGTCAATTTCAAATAAGGCTAAGGCCACAAAAAATGTTATACAGCTAGTATAGGCTTTGATATAAGCTTCTTTACCACTTGGACCTATGACCCAGCACAAGTAGTAATAGTGGAATTGTCTGTGGTAGACAGAGTTGTTAAATAGATCCCCTGGAAAATCCCCATATCGAGAATCTTCTATAGATATCTAGGATTTTGGAGTGAGGATATGCTCTCCTTTGTTGATAACTGTTTTCTGTTTGAAAAGTTGCTTTTAGATTGCTAGTGGGTCTGTATACAAAATGGAGATAGAGGTTATGAATCAACAGCATGTTTTTTCTCTCACATAAGCTGATCTGGCTACTACCATTATGGAGTGTGGCCAACCAAAAGAGGCAAATACTGATAATCCAATATTGCACTATTCTCTGAAGATCCAGCCAGCCACTTGGTGGCACTTGACCTCAATGGATATCTTCCGTCATGGAGGGGAGAGATACAGTTTCAAAAGGATAGACATATATTCATGATACTGATTTGCCTCCCCTGCCCATAATGTTTCTGCAAGCACAGGCATTTGTGTACTTACAGAATGCCTTCTCCATTACCACAGCATCCTGTACAATGTTGCTTCCAACCAGGAGATTAATTTTACAGTAAACTTCACGCTCATGAAATCACCACATGACCCATTATCCAGAGAGGGTTGGCTTGATAGAAGCCTGGATGCCCAGCTAAAACAAAAATAACATAACCAGCTGGAAGTCAATATCCTGGAATATTGAGTGCTCTACTATAGATAGAATATATGCTTTAAACATATGGCCAATTCATATTATTATTTTAACTTAGCCTAAATGTATACAACCAAATCGTTGAATGACCCCTTTCACTATTCTACCAATAACCCACTTGACAGATTTTTTTCTTCCCATTCCCACAACCTAAGAAGGTTCACTGTGTTTGGAAGTCTTGAACTCCAAAAGAGGAATTCTTCCACTGGAAAATAAGATCACGGATTTAGGGATTTAAAAAATGAGAATTCTCCCTGCTCATTTTGGTTCCTGGTACATAGAGCCAACAGTCAGTGAAGGAAGTCCCTGTACTAGCCAAGGTAATTGATCCTGATCACCTAAGGGAAAATGAGTTGTTGCTACATAATGAGAGCAAGAACATTGTTTTAGGAACCCATGCATTTGGTGGGGTACCTATTAGTACTTTTTTGACCAAAAGTCTTTAACCAGTAGAAAACTATGGCAACCCAAAAAAAAGACAAGACCATCAAGGGCTCAGATCTTGCCTGAATGAAGTTTTGTGTCATTCTACCAGGTAAAACAAAAACAAAAACAAAAAAACAACTGTCTATATGGTGCTAGCCAAGGGAAAGCAAAAGTATGCAATGATCTGTGGAAGACAACTGTGCTTACCAGTTTTGGCTCATGATCAAATACAGAAGAAAAGTCTGTAGTAGCTACGCTCTATGTCATTTAATTTTTTTTTCTCTCTTCTCTTTCCCAAATACCTGATATGAATAATACAAGTGGTGCTTATTATTATAGATGGTAGGTAGGAAGATTACTGGATAGACAACATCCACAGTGATGTGGTATCTTATGGGATTTTGTGCATTCCCTAGGTTGAAGACTACAAACTTTTCAAACAGAAGAAAGAAAAGAGAAAAAGCCGAGGACAAGAGTAGACTGTGGTGAATAATTTCTATTTGTCTCTCCAGATCTATTTTTCATCTACTTTCATCAACCTGGGAGGCTGACCTTGTAAGGACATCAATGGTTCCCTTGCCCTTTGGCCCCTGACTGGGTTCAGCCAAAGAAGAAACTTTGGATAGAAGAAAGTGAGGTCATGATGTCTATTGCTCTGGAACACCCTATGAGGTTAGCCTGAGATGGCCATGTCCCTACTCCTCTCAGGAGACCTTTCTCTACATGACTTTCTCCTGTTGGGTTCTGGTATTCTTTTCGTCCCTTATCGTTTTTGGCCTATGCACAGTAAGAGTCACTCACCTTGGGTTACTACACCAGTTCTTTGGGTTCCCCTACGTGCTATCCACACTTCATAATTAACCCCTTTGTGAAACAAGATTCTCTCTGAATTATCAAATTTAAAGGTTGCCACCTGTTTCCTGTTGGGGCCCTGACGAATACTTCTCACTAGTCTAATCTACAATCATCACTACCAGAATTACTATTATAGCCTCCTAACTGGTCCCACTTCTTTTGCCCTTATCTGCCTCTAATCTATGCTCAACATAGAACCCAGAATGATCCTTTTAAAATATATATGAGGGGCACCTGGGTGGCTCTGTTAGTTACATCCTTGACTCTTGATTTCAGCTCAGGTCATGATCTCAAGCTCTTGAGATCAAGCCCAACAACAGGCTCTTCAGTCAGCATGGAGTCTCCCTCTGCTCCTCCCCCTGCACTCTCTCTCTCAAATAAATAAATAAAATCTTTAAAAAAAATACATGATATCAAGGCACTTGACTATTAAAAATCTTCAATGGTGGGACACTTGGGTGGCTCAGTTAAGTGTCTGACTTGATTTCAGCTCAGTTTATAATCTGAGTCATGAGATCAAGCTCCACATTGGGCTCTGTACTGGGTGTGGAGCCTGCCTAATATTCTCTCCCTCTCCCTCTGCCGCCCCTCCCCACTCAGTCTCATTTGCTCTCTCTCTCTCTCTAAAAAAGCAAAATCTTCCAATGGTTTCCTGACTCACTCAAAGTAAAAGTTTTTTTACTGACCCACAAGATCCTCCATGATCTCCTCACTCCTTACCTCCTATTACCACCTTCATTCACTCTGCCTAGCCAGTTGGAGCTCTGCCAATAGTTCCTATCATGTACCAGTTGCTTCTGCATGGAATGCTTATCCCCCAGATATCTGCATGGCTCCCTCCCTCACTTCCTTCATGCTCCCACTCAAGTAGCATCTTTTCAAGCTGAAAAAAGGTGAAAAATTCCTTGACTACTTTATCTAAAAATTGCAACCCTCCTCCAACATGACCTATTCTCCCTTCCTACTTAATTTTTCTCCTAAGCTACTCCTAATCTCATTTATTACCTTATTCATCTTCTTTCATCTTTCTCTCCTTCTAGGATATATACACTGAGAGTGCAGTTTTTCTCAGAACTATTACTCAACATATAGAAATGTGCCTGTCATATAATAGGTGCTCAATCAATATTACTTGAACCAATTTAT
This sequence comes from Neomonachus schauinslandi, assembly GCF_002201575.2. Taxonomy (NCBI): domain Eukaryota; kingdom Metazoa; phylum Chordata; class Mammalia; order Carnivora; family Phocidae; genus Neomonachus; species Neomonachus schauinslandi. The sequence goes on from NC_058412.1 coordinate 101,901,002, forward strand.
TCATTTACTTCCAGTTTACTCAGAGTAAAAGCCAAATATTTTGGCTCAAATATTGAGTTCCTAATCAATCTGAATTAAATTGTCAAGTATCTTAGTTTGTGAGCCACTGAGGAACATACAGGCATTTACTTCTTTTTAAAAGAAAAATAGCATTACCCTATTTGATGACGTACATTAAGCACCAGACTTTTCACCCAATCACCTCTTTTCCAAAGGTCATATCTCCCTTCTAGAAGATGATTTGCACTATAGTTTAGGCTGATAAAGTGATTGTGTCTGAGACAAAACACAACTTCATAAAAGAAAGTCAAGACTGTTTTAAGCAAAGGCAGCATTCTTTAAATTTGTATAAAGTCCCCTAAATTGACAACTTGAAATGATGATACGAATTAAGAAGTGACATAGAAAACTAAGCCTCATTATTCTACCATCACAGTGTTATAAATATCCAACTCTTATAAGTTATTTTGAAATTAACATCCTTAATTTATACTTGAACTGAATTTGAAACCTAAGAAAGGAGAGAGCAAGTCGTCTATGATCATGAAGCCTGCTGTCCTATAAAAGAAAATGCAAGAAATGCTCTAAAAAATAAATGATTGTCAGAGATGTGCAGCTTAAAAACATACCAGACTGGAGGTTTTGATTAATTTTTTAATTAAAGTATAGCTTACACACAATGTTACATTAGTTTCAGGTGTACAACACAGTTTCAATGAGTTTATGTCATGCTATGCTCACCATAAATGTGGCTACCATCTGTCACCATACACTATTACAATACCACTGACTATATGCCCTATGTTGTACCTTTTATTCCTGTGACTTATTCATTCCAGGATGAATGGATGTTTTATCAAAAACATCAGCTTATAATATACTTAGTTTATTCTTGTTACCAAAAAGCCTATCATTTCTAAGAGATAACTCTATACACCTGTGTTTACTAATGGCAGTAAAGGATTATAGCATCAGGGTTGTTTAAATATTTGAAGTTTGATTTTGACTAGCTGCCAAAGGATGAATATGCTTCTTCAGGGGGAACTAGATTGTTGAGTAATTGGCCCTGACTTCATACAAACATCACAACTTTTATAAAGTGAAGCCTACCCATAACTTTCTCCCTCTTGGACTCAGTTCACATCATTGGGAACTTTTTATTTAAAAAGAATGAGTTTCATTTTTACTTTAAAAAAAAAAACAACATAAAGTGAAATGTATCAGTCCACCAAACACTTCCTGGAAGTGTAATACATCAGGAATAGTGAGTATTTTAAATACTGACCTCATGACATTTACTCTATTATGTGGGCCATATCCTTTTGCTGTTTAGTGTTTTCCTAGCATTATAAGAGAATTATGTGTATTTTCAATAGCTTTTTTCAACTAAATAGTTTTATTTACAATGTGACCTTTAGAATAGGGAAATGACCATACTGCATATTGAACTATTCACTTGTCACAGATACTTAATAACTGTGGGAAGTTGACAGTTCTCTTGGAGATCCAACTAAGGACTTCAATCTAACAAGTAAAAATATACTCTCATTTGCCAAAAACCCTTTACAGTATATATCAGGAATTTCATGAGTATAATATGGGAAATGCAAATGTCTGAGATATTACATATAAATTGATTACAACTCATAGAAAATTGCCAGTTTAAAAAGTTATCAGTAATCTATGAAGTATTTGTTAATATGGGTGAAATTTTGATTTTGTGATTCAGAAAAGATAAAATGATTTATCTTGAGTGGGTTGTATACAACCCTGATGCATTAATTTAATGCTTTTCAACACAACATCACTGTAATAAAGGCATATATTTGTAATACCTACAAAGACGAAAGGGACATAAAACAGCGCTCCATTGATAAAGGTACACTGGATTTTCAATTTGATATAGTAGTGTGATTATCTTTGAGTTTACTGTTGGTTATACTATTTGCCAAATGTAACTGTATGTGATCATAAGCCAGGTAACGAGAACATTTTTTCAACTCCCACTGAATCACTCTACCAGTTGAACCACACATCACTAGTAATTATTATAGCCATTCTAATGAGAAAATTTATGGGCAAGCACTTGGAAATCTAGTACTTCAAAACAAGACATTTTGTCTGTTTTTGTTTTTTTTCTTTCATCTTCTTCCTCAATAATGATGTGAATGTACAGCATTTGGATTTCCTTTTTCAGGTACTTACTAATACCTGACTAAACCCCTTTTATGTCTGTCTCCTGGTGGTGGGTCAGGTTTTGGGATAGAGGTTTAGGAGGTATATGTGTGGCAGGGGATGACCTCCCAGAAGATCCTATTGTGGAATTCATCCACAAAAAGGTGGAGTTACTTAAATTAAAATAAACTTTTTCAAAAGAGGGAGAAAAGGAAGAAATGCTTTCTTTAAAAACTAAAGATAAGAAAGAAACTTAATGTTGTGACTAGGCAGAGCTCTGTGTTAAAATATCTACTGTCGATACCTTGTGCAAAGATGAAACAATGCTTAGGTGTTCTCAGGAAGCTGTATAAAGGGGATTTCCCAATTCCTTCCCCATATCCCTTCCCCATGTTTAAATGTTAACAATATCTTGGTTTCCAAGATCCAAACTACCGATCTGAATATTTATGATTTATTTATTTTCAATCTTTGGTTCAAAGGTCTTTTTAGCTTTCTCTTAAACAAATTCTCAAAGAATTTCATGGCCATTAAACAGTTCTTTAAAATGGCCATTTTATGAGTGTAGTGTAATGAAATCAGAAACAGATGGATTAATTTTCCTTTAATATATATTTAGTTTAATAGTACTCAAGAAAAAATACATATATTTGGTCCAGTGTGTTTCTTTTGCTAAAAGATATACATCTGAGAAACATTCAAAGGTGTTAACCAATTTGAAAATCTAATGTCTTTCCACAGCAGTCAACTTCCTCCCTCCAGTTAATTTTTGAAGGAAACTAAAGAAAATTTTGAAGGAAACTAAAAAAAATAAAATATATAATTTTAAATCAAATATAGTATGCATAATTTTTACAGAAAATACTGGCACTCATCCATAGTTAAACAGGTTTAATGAACATCCATTAAAAGATAAGCACTGCACTACACACTGGAATATTAATAAGAATATAACTCAAATCCTACCTTTAAGGCAATTTTAATTTCACAGATTTTTAAAATACAGAACCATATCCAAATTTTACCTATCTTCCAACACTTAATCATGAGAAACAACTGCAAGCCAGTTGCTCCAAAATGTTGATCTGATCGTGACTGTTAATTACTTCAATTGGAACAACCATTAGAATTACTCAGGGCAGCTACTGCCATGGGGACATAAGCACTGATGTCCTTTCTGGATCAGTCAGTCCAAGAATCATTTTTCTTTACAAATATGGGTGTCTCTGTGTGAGCGTGTCTGGGCCTGAAGTAATTGAAATTCTGGCCTCATCACTCTAGCTCCATTCAGGTGTCTTTAAGAATAAAAAATAAGGGGCACCTGGGTGGCTCAGTCGTTAAGCGTCTGCCTTCGGCTCAGGTCATGATCCCAGGGTCCTGGGATCGAGCCCCGCATCGGGCTCCCTGCTCGGCGGAGAGCCTGCTTCTCCCTCTCCCACTCTCCCTGCTTGTGTTCCCCCCCCCCCTTTTCCCCCCCCTGTCAAAAAAAAAAAAAATTTAAAAAAAAAAAAAAAAAAAAAAAAAAAGAATAAAAAATAAAATCTGAAAGCAAAGAGGGGTGGTTCTCAAACTTTGGTATGTAACAAAATCACCTGCAGAGCTAAAACAGAACACAGAGGCCCAGGTTCCCCAACGTAGGATGGGGCCTGGCTCTTTGTCTGAGAATCATTGACCTAGAGTTGATCCCTATCCTTAGCCTGAAATTGAGTTTGAATATATTTATGATTAAAATATATTTATATATCTATTTTATATATTTATATTTATAATCTATATCTACACTGATGTTCATATAATATAAAAGTTGAATAAGGAAGACCTCACTTGAAAGAAGTGATATGAAAACAACCTGAGTATTTAACTGATCCTAAATTTAACAGGGTAATACTGTGGTGCCTCGGCTCAGAAGACATAATGCAATTGTCTGCTGCATTAACCAACATGTAGTATATATAAGAACCTAAAATCTGATAAAAAGAAGTGGCTCATAACAATGAGGACAGGATAGAATAGTCAATAAACAAACTTGTGAAAACTGGCATTTGGGGAAAGAATAAATCACTTTAGAGTGACTCTTTCCAGTTTTCCCTGAAATAAACTCCACATACGCATTTTTAAAATGTGAAAGAAAAGAAAGAAAAAAAAAAGTCAAAGTAACAGAAAATATGGGAAAAATGTGAACAGGTTTGCAATGGAAAATAATCCCCCAAATTAAAGAGATTTGATTGTTTAAAAAGGTAATATTCTGGGGCACCTGGGTGGCTCAGGTGGTTAAACGTCTGCCTTCGGCTCAGGTCATGATCTCCAGGTCCTGGGATCTAGCCCCAAGTCCAGCTCCCGGCTCAGCGGGGAGTCTGCTTCTCCCTCTCCCTCTGCCTCTCCCCCTGTTTGTGCTCTTTCTGTCTCTCTTTCTCAAATGAATAAATAAAATCTTTAAAAAAAATTAAAAGGTAACACTCTGGTGAATTAAAAAAACACTATTTGGAAAATTAAAAGCATTCAATAAGTGAAATATATGATGGGTTGTTATGCTTCCATAACCCTACCTCCTCCCCCAAACTACTTTTTTGTTTTTTTCTGTCAAACTTCTCAAAAGGGCGCTCTACTTTTTCTGCCCTTACTTCAATCAACCCCCAAGCCACAAAAATCCTTCTTTCCTAGTCACACCCCAACAGTGATTCTCAAATTTTTTCTTACACAGAATCCCCTGGACTGGGATTCTAACATGCAGATTGAGGGTCCCATCCCTCAGTTTCTGATTCAGTAATCCGAGTCAGGCTTGAGATTCTCCATTTCTAACAAGTTTCTAGATGATCTGATGCTACTGATTTGTGGACCACACTTTCAAAATCACTGTCTTACAGAAATTCTCTTACTATGGTAATAGAGTTTAGTAACTAGTAAGACCAATGGATTTCAGTCCTCATTTTACTTAACATCTTGGCATTATTTGTCATGTTTTCCCACTCCCAACTTTTTTAAAGTCTCTCTTCCTGGATTTCCATGACATTTATTTTGAATTCTGTTGTTTGTAATTCAGAACTCTCATTTATATACCTGGTATATAATGTCTTCTATAATGTAAGCCCTCTTTATCATGTAGCCTTAGCTTTTATTACCATCCCTCCCCAATCCTTGGGCAGCACCACACTGGCTTCCTTCCAAACCTTGACAGTTGATGTGGTATTACACTGCTATGTCTTTGCATACATAGTTTTTCCCCTTTTGGCCTGACAAATTCCCTATTTACCCTTCAAGTCTCTGCTCAAATAACCCACTCTTTGAGAAAGCATTCTGCTAGATGCAATTCTATCTCTTGGACTTTCCCCAGCATTTTACAGATAACTTATTATAGCACCTAAGGTATTTAAGTCTATTTATTTATACCAAACCCATTAAAATATGAATTCATGACAGGACTGCTTCATATGCAAGGGCCTAGAACAGTGCTGATTCAAGGAAATTGCCAATGTTTAATGAATGAATCAGTGGACCAAAAGCCCCAAGAAGTAGTGGTAAACACTGCTTAGATCTATTGTTAAAGGCAGAATTGTTTACAGACTCATTTTTTCTGCGCTACAGAACACATTTCTATCAATTGATTATAGGATCTGATCAGGACATGAATGATTAACTTTTTGCAATGTACCTGGCACAGCAATGTCCACAAAAATGTATTTAATAAATTCATTTAAGATGAGAATGATAAAACAGATAACCTTTTCCTCTTAATTTGTTAGAGAGTGCACACTATTAATTTTGAGTCAACACTGACTTCTAACAGACCAAAATGGGAAATTAGGAGGATAAAATAAAAAGATACTTAAAACTCAGATATATTGCACATTTTGGAAAAAAATGTACTAATCTGAGGTGATTTTCCACAAGAGCAACTCAAGTAAATTTTACAAAAGGTTCAAACGGTTTTTTCAAACATCCCAACCCTGGGATCATTTTAACATATTTCATGGTTCCACAGGAAAAAAAAATGCACACCCACATACTCACAAATAAATAAATATCTCAAACTCTCCCTATCACTCTTCTAAAAAAAAAAAACTTCTTGGCAGTATCAGTTAAAATACATGACATTTATTAGTAGGAGAAAGTAATGATAACTCAAAGTAAAAAGAAATTATATTTTCAAAACAATGAGAAGGAATTTTAAGTTATACAGTAGGCATAAGAATGAATAATCTTTTGAAATGTGGACAAAAAGTATATTCAAATTTTGCTTAGAAAGATAGCATTAGAAATTATCACTATTTAAAATATATTTTTATGTTTACTGTATGTTTTAAAAAAATAACCTGCTATATGTATTATATTGAAATGTTGATTGTAAAGCTCTTGTCTAATGGTATCAGTGAAGATCCAATTCACAGCATTTGTTTTGGGGCACCCATTATGTACAAGATTTCAGGAAGATTTCAGCATAAATGACCGAGAAAATACTTTCACACTAATATGTATGTTTGGAAGGGAGCAATTTGGTTGAGGAACTTCAGCTATTTATATTTTTGCATAAGCATATTCCTGAGCGCAGAACAAGAATTTGAAAGAAACCCATCACATAACCAGCAAAGGATTCTTACACTCTGACAAAGGACGTAATGGTGATGTTTACTTTCCTTAATAAGGGGGCATCTTCAACTTTTAATTTAAATATTTTAAGTAGCAAGCCCCACGCTGATTTCTCATACTTAGTATGAAATATTTTGCTGTGTTTATTTGGATATAAATGGTGAATTCTTCTGTTCCTGTTCTAAATTCTTTATTTCTACTTTGACAATCTTAATGAACTTAAATTTTTTTTTATTTGAGTATAGTTGACAGACAACATTATATTAATTTCAAGTAAGACATGGTGATTTAACTTCTCTGTACATTACAATATTGTTGACTATATTCCCTATTCTGTGCCTTTTCTTCCCATGACTTATTCATTCCATAACTAGATGCTTGTATCACCTCAATGAACTTCTTGATCAAAACTGACTTCTCACCTTTTCTCAACTGTATTCCAGCATGTAGATAACTGAAGGGCATTTCCTTATAATTTGCCATTTTTGTGGATACATGAATCACTTGGACACCATAACCCCCATTTTCTCTTTGGTTCTTTAATTCTTTTGTTTGTTTGTTTACAGCTTTATTGAGGTATACTTGAAATACAAAACTGCACTTAATGTATAAATTTGATTACATATGCATATACCAGTGATATCATCACCACAATCAAGGTACTTTAATTCTTTATTTAGTGTTGACTTTATTTCCCTCTGTTTTCTTCTTGTTTTTTCTTCAGTTCTGTTTATTGATTGTCTTTCTCAATGGCTCTTACCCTTCTGCTCTCCCCCACCACATCACCTCTGGGTACTTATTTGGTTAGCATCTCACAAAGAACCAAGCAATCAAGAAAGAAAACTGATTTATCTTGGTTTCATTTCTTTGCCTGCTTTCTCTTAAGATACTTTCCTAGAGAAAATTAATTATTTCCATGGGCTTCTCCTTTTCTAGGCAAGAAATTGAATGAGGGTTCCATTGGTTCTATCAGGAATGCAGCGCCTAATTAACTGCTAGTTCTCTGACTCCATAGACCTCTGAGGCCCTCTTCCTCTCCTTATCAGCTGGGAGACTTTGGAGATTTCCATTACCCCTACCCAATATAACCACATTTTACTGATCTGTGGCAGCTAAACCAGAAACAGGGATTACCAGAAAAGAAGGCATGGAGGATGTGTCTCTCTACTGCTTTTACAATAACTGCTCAATTGCCAGGAATTACCCTGCCACATCACCCCTTACCCAGCCTTGGCTACACACATTACCCTGCTATACTCCATAACCATCTGCCACTAACTTTGATCACTGAGTCACTCTTTAGTACTGTCTCTTGTCATTCTTAGCAACAATTCCACGGTAAACTAATAAACAAATATCCCTTATCATTGTCTGTTTGTTATGAATGCAAATTCCAGCCAGCATTACTTTATTTTCTCCAAGTAAATTTTAAATGGCCAGACCTAATAGCCTTCTTTGACCCCATCCACTAAATCCCTGCTACTCACAGTATGGTCTAAAAGCCAGCAGCATCGGTATCACCTGGGAGCTTGTGAAAAATGCAGACTCACAGGACCTACTAGACATTCTGAGTCAGAATCTCAATTTTAGCAAACCAGGTGATCTGTGTGGACATTAAATTTGAGAGACACTGCCCAAAATTTCTGCAAGAATGACTTTTGGGTTAAATCCAATAATGGTACCTAGGTCCTTCTCTGGAAGCACTTTTAAACTTCCTAAAGTGTGTGTTTTTTTTTTTTTCACTGATTCTACTACATCTCCTTGCTTTCAAATATTCTACAATGTCTTTCCTTTCTCCTGGGGTCTTAGGAGGGTTTCTCAAACTATGGTTCCAAATAACTTAAGGTGCTTATTTAAAATGCACAAACCTTGACCCATCCCAGTGAACTGTATATAAAATTTCTAAAAATAAGTTTGAGGAATCTGCATTTTAACAAACAGGGCAGTTGAATCTTATACACATTACTGTTTGCTAAAACTGCCTTCAGGAAATCAAGAGACAACATATGAGGAATTAATTGGCTTTCTTGGGCAGTTGACATTCTCTTGCTCCCCAACTCTTCCATCTTTTCTCTTTTCCCCTTCAACTCATAGGATAAAAGACCCTCATAAGTATTTTCCAAAATTAAATAAATAAAAAGTTCCTTGTTTTGCTCATTTTCTTCAATGCACCACCCATCTGTTTCTACTTCTTCTCTCTTATAATTCCTAACTTTTCTTATATCACCCTATTCCATACATTCATATATCCACTTTCTCATCATTTCCTGTGAATTTCTCTCTGATCTTCCAGGTGCACATGGTGCAATGATTTACTCGGTAAGGTCAATGGCAGCTGGTGATGATTGCTTCATTTCACAGCAAGAAAAAAATGGATTCAGGAAAATGCACTGCCCAAAACCAGGGAATTGGGCTTTTATCCCAACAAAATCTGACTGCATGGATGTCTCATTTTGTCTTTTTTATATCCTGTAAACCTATGAACCAGGAGCATTAGCATCACCTGGGAGCTTGTTAAAAACGAAGAATATCAGGACCCACCCCTGACCCACTGAATCAGAACCTGAATTTCAGTAAGATCGCCTCTTGATTTTTGTAAATATTAAAGTTTTAGAAGGGTTTATACTGCATATAGCACTATCAAGGGTAACAAAGAATTAAATCATCTATTTATAGATCTATTAACAAACTTAAAAATAAGAGTAAAATACTTTTCATTTGTATCAGCCTCCAGTATTTGGAAGAAAATGCATTTCTCTTTGATGTGCTGTAGGTGAAACTATTATTTTTCAATTCAGCAGGTTGAAATACCCTATGAGTGTGTTGAAATATTTTCATTTGAGAAACAATAGTAATCATCTCAATCAGTGCTTTCTCTAGGCCTAACTCTCGGATGACTGAATCATTATGAAAGGCACTGGTAATGTGGAGTGAGGATTATAGATTTTTAGACTTGAAAAGGAACTTAAAAGTCATAGAAACCCAAATTCCTCATTTTTAAAATGTAGGTGATGTCGAAGAGGTTACTGCCTATGTTTTCCTCTAGGATTTTGATAGATTCCTGTCTCACATTGAGGTCTTTCATCCATTTTGAGTTTATCTTTATGTATGGTGTGAGGGAATGGTCCAGTTTCATTCTTCTAATATGTAGCTGTCCAATTTTCCCAACACCACATATTGAAAAGACTGTCTTTTCTCCATTGGATATTTTTTTCCTGATTTGTCAAAGATTACTTGACCATAGAGTTGAGGGTCCATTTTGGGAGTCTCTATTCTGTTCAATTGGTCTATGTGTCTGTTTTTGTGCCAATACCATGCTGTGATCACAGCTTTGTAATATAGCTTGAAGTCAGGCAACATGATGCCTTCAGCTTTGTTTTTCTTTTTCATTATTCCCTTTGGCGATTCGGGGTCTTTTCTGGCTCCATACAAATTTTAGGATTGTTTGTTCCAGCTCTTTGAAAAATACCAATGGTATTTTAATACGGATGGCATTGAAAGTGTAAATTGCTCTGGGCAAGACAGACATTTTAACAATGCTTATTCTTCCAGTCCATGAGCATGGAATGTTTTTCCATCTTTTTGTGTCTTCCTCAATTTCTTTCATAAGTGTTCTGTAGTTTCTAGAGTATAGATCCTTTACTTCTTTGGTTAGATTTATTCCTAAGTATCTTATGGTTTTTGTTGCTATTGTGAATGGAATCGATTCCTTAATTTCTCTTTCTACAGTTACATTGTTAGTGTATAGAAAAGCAAGTGATTTCTGTGCATTGATTTTGTATCAGCCGCAGTAACTTCTTTCAAGACACATCTCCAAAGGCAAGTGAAACAAAAGGAAAAATGAACTTTTGGTACTTCATCAAGATAAAAACCTTCCGCACAGCAAAGGAAACAGTCAACAAAACTAAGAGGCAGCCCACAGAATGGGAGAAGATATTTGCAAGTGACATTACAGATAAAGGGCTGATATCCAAGATCTATAAAGAACTTCTCAAACTCAACACTCAAAAAATAAATTACCCAGTCAAAAAATGGGCAGAAGACATGCACAGACACTTCTCCAAAGAAGACATATGAATGGCTAACAGACACATGAAAAAATGCTCAACATCACTAGCCATCAGGGAAATACAAATCCAAAACCACAATGAGATACCACCTTACACCAATTAGAATGGCAAAAATTAACAAAACAGGAAACAACAAATGTTGGCAAGGATGTGGAGAAAGGGGAACCCTCTTACAATGTTGGTGGGAGTGCAAGCTTGGGCAGCTACTCTGGAAAACAGTATGGAGGTTCCTCAAAAAGTTAAAAATAGAGCTACCCTACAACCCAGCAATTGCACTACTGGGTATTTACCCCAAAGACACAGATGTAGTGAAAAGTAGGGCCACATGCACCCCAGTGTTCATAGCAGCAATGTCCACAATAGCCAAACTGTGGAAGGAGCCAAGATACCCTTCAACAGATGAATGGATAAAGATGTGGTCCATATATACAATGGAATATTACTCAGCCATCAGAAAGGATGAATACCCACCCTTTGCATCGACATGGATGGAACTGGAGGGGATTATGCTAAGTGAAATAAGTCAAGCAGAAAAAGACAATTATCATATGGTTTCACTCACATGTGGAACATAAGGAATAGCACAGAGGACCATAGGAGAAGGGAGGGAAATCTGAAGGGGGAGAAATCAGAGAGAGATGAACCATGAGAGACTATGAACTCTGGGAAACAAACTGAGGGTTTCAGAGGGGAGGGGGTTGGGGGGGTTAACAGGGTGATGGGTATTAAGGAGGGCATGTGTTGTGATGAGCACTGGGTGTTATATGTAACTAATGAATCACTGAACACATCAAAAATTAATGATGTATTGTACAGTGGCTAACTGAACATAATAAAAAAATAAAAATAAAATAAAATAAAATGTAGGTGATGGGTATTAAGGAGGGCACTTTTTGTGATGAGCACTGGGTGTTGTATTTAAGTGATGAATCACTGAATTATACTCCAGAAACCAATATTACATTGTGTTAACTAAGTAAAATTTAAATTAAAAAATATATATAAATTAAAATTAACATTAAAATTAAAAAATAAATAAAATGTAGGAGCTCTCTCTTGAATTCCAAATCTCTCTATATAGCAATCTATTCCTAGATAACCCTCTGATATATCACAGTGAAGCTATTCAAACTGAGCCCATTATACAGCACCGCCTGTCCCTTCTATTCTTCCTTGCCAATATCAACCAAGCATCCCAAGTCAAAATCAGAGGATCATCCTATGGTTTCTTCTTCTACCATCCAACATCAAATCAGCCACCAAGACCTTTTCTACTTCAACCCATACATACCTCTGGGTTTTGCCCCTCTGATCCATCCCACTGTTCACTTGGATTATCCCAACATCTTTCTAACAGCTCTACCTATCTTCTATCTCCTATTTCTCCAAAACACCTGTCATCACACTGCTGTCCAAGAGACCTTTATAAACACCAATTCTGAATACTTCAATCTACCATATGTCTCTTCCACAGTATGCCCTTCACCTGGAACATAGATCTTCAAATATTTTTGATGGAGATTATAACTGATGTTATTAATGCCATGACTCATACCATTTGGTGATGTGATGGAAAACTCTGTTTTCCCCTGCAACTTGGGACCTAGTAACCAGCATGTTGACACAGCTTCCTATCACAGGCACTGTGGCCTCTGCTCACTCCATGAGGGCTTTCCCCAAGTCCCTCTATCCTTGGATAGAGGGATCTTACATAGCCAAATTTAGGGGAAGCTTGGAAAAGCCAGTGATTAAATACCTCCATGGCTAAACTTCAACAAATGAGGGACACGAGTCAGTGAAAAGTGTCCCAACAGTTCTAGTTCTCAGCAGTTTTGGGGTGCATTCACATCATTATTTAGATGGTCTCCAACAGGACTGAGCTGTCCACCTTGCCCACACCATTTATTGGCATTTCTCTCTTCCCTGTTTCACTTCCTTGCTCTTTAATGTGTTCTTCCTGAAATCACCTCCCACACAAACTACCTGCCCCAGTCCTTGTCTCAGAGGTTAATAATGAGAGAGAATAAAAAAATTTTAGTAAGTATCAACAACACATGCATATTTATGTATATATGTGTGTTATACATGTACATACATATGTATATGCATTTGCTTATAAATGACATACATTTAGCATTATACTAATACATTATATGTATGGTAAAACAAAATCAAGAAATAGAAATATGAAAAGAAATATAAAATAATATGCTATTTCCAATTAGCTTGCTACTTAAAATGATTTCATACTATGAACAGCTAAAGAAATGGTGTCCACTTCAGGTATGGCATGAGCTATATTTTTAATAATAGTAGCTTTAAGTCCATACTTCAAATAGCCTTCTTGATTATTTCTATTTTTTGGCCTTTTTTGGGGGGGGGAATCTACTTCTTGCCATACTTATTTCATTATTTATAATCTCATGACAGGATGGATAAAGCAATCATTCTGAGAGTAGGATAGAAGTCAATGCCACTGGTACTGCTGTTTTATCATTGCTTAACTGGCATTATCTTGAAGTCATAGTTCCTTTCAGGAATCCTTTTTAATGCACTTGTCCATTTTATTAGGAGAAGCTCAGTGAAAATCTAATAATTAAATCCATGATTATGCCCAACCAGGTGCAATTAACTAACAATATATTGCAACAGACTATGAGAATAAACAGAGGATGTCACTGACTACCACACTACTCTGTGAAGCTCCCATCCTTTCCATAAGCTTCCTCCCAGATCATGTGTGGCACCAGATTTTATGTTAACCAGAATTTAGGTGCTGTAATCCAGCCACATATTAAATAGTTATCAAGTTCAATTTCTTTCCGTTTTAAGATCAAAAATATATAATTCAGGAACTCTACTTTGGACACTAGTCACCTAGACTCTCTGCTCTAGAAAGATAAAACTTAAATGCCATAGAATGTTTCTTGGCTCTTGATGATTTGTCTTTTGCTTACTATATCCAACTTTTCTCACCACTTCTTATTCTGTGCTCCAACATCACAGACTTCCTTAAGTTTCTAAAAATCAACCTTGATATTTTATATCATTGAGCATTTATAAACTCTCTTCTCTGTGTCTTTTTGGCTTTTCAATATTTTATCAACCTAAAGAGTAGGAGTATCTGCCACCTTCAATAGCAAATGCCTCTAGTATCTCATAATTCTACCCCTTGGCTCACCACCAATGGCAAGTGAATTTGCAAGGGAGACTTCCAAGTGAGTTCAGTTCTACCTCATCCTACATGGTCCCACCTCAAGCATGCCAGCAGGCATCTTTTAGTTCTCTGCCCCAGACACTTCACTATGCTGGCTCCCATGAACATGCACAGTCCCTGGAGGAAACTCTCCACCAATGGAGATAGGAGCCAGTGGTATAAGTGCTCCAGCTTCCCATCTTTCAAGTGGACAATTTTGGAAGGCATTGTGTTTCTCAGGAAGTCCTAGTGGAACCAAGCCCCACTGCCCATAGGGAACCCTTGTTGTTATGACCTGACAGTGGCTTTCCCCCTTCCCTGTCTCACCTACCCTAATGCTTCCTGGGTCCTACTCCCAAAAACCCAACCTGCACCCAAATCTCTCTCAGATTCGTCTCTCAATAGAAAAGGAACAGAGACATCTTTTTCTGTAAAAGTGTCCCTGGAACCCTGAACCCCTCTCTCCCTCCCCACAAGCAGACAGATGTATTTCTGTTCTCTTTGCTACTCTCCAACCTTGTATATATCATGGTTGTTTTGCTCACCACAAACAGATGTAATTGTTGGTTATCACACATATCTCAAAGTCTGGCCCCCAGAAAAGTGGCCATCCAATCAGGTAGAATGTCACACATTCTCATACATGTCTGTTCACCCGGGCTCTGCTGCTCATTTGATGTGTCATTCTGGAGGTCTTTGATGTCATTGTGTTTCATGGGCACAGTGGCTTCCCCTGATACTGGCCCAAATCTACTCTTCCAGGTACAGATACCCTCACTAGACTTAGCTCTCCTTCATGTTGCTCCACCAGGCAGAGCAACCAGGCTGATACTCTGGTCCTTCAAGAGCTCCTGCTCATATCTTGGGCCTCCAGGTTGCCAGAGCTCCAAGTCGCCTGTGAGAGATTGCTTATATCCCAGAGTTTTTCCCATTTGGTGAAACAATTGTTGCATTTTAATTTCTCTAAGACACTCCCATTCATTCAAAAATTTAGGCAAAGGATGGGTTCAATCAATAGCTACCATTCTCCATTTAAAATTACTACTCTCCTTAATCTCCCTAAATGACTAAGACTGTCTCACCAAGACAAATTCAGTTTTCTTCCCCTACTCCTACCCTCAATAAGCTGCATGGTTCAATCAAGTTATTTAACTTCTCTTGGCTTTAGAGTTTTCATTTGTAAAAAAGGAGTAACAGTTACTTGTTTACTGAAAGACAATATAGATAACTACACTGACTCTTGAGTTTTCTTAGAACTCTAGGCTAGGGTTTATGATTATTGCCACCTAACTATATGATTTCAAGCTATTACTCTAGTACCATATCAAATACACACTCTCTCTCTCTCTCGCGCGCGCGCGCGCGCACACACACACACACACAATATCCTCCTCCAGCCTTTGACTGATGCTGTCATCCTTTGAAGGATATTTCAGCTATATAACTGAAATGGATCCACAAATATAATTGCTGACATCGATTTATTCCCCAAAAAAGCCTATTACAATGGTAAGTGTGTAGCACTCAATAAAGGATGTGACAATTGCGGATATAAATTTAAACTTTGGCATGCCAGTGTTACAGCATCCTCATATTTAGACATCAAACAAGACTTCCCTGTTGTACAAAGCAAAGGAACAGGAAAATATAGACCACTCAGCATGACTGCACTGGCTCCAGCAGGTCAGGAGGCTGCTTCTTCAGAGGATGAAAATACTCATGCTTCCTGTGTTTCAGGAAGAACCTGGGTCCATCTTAGCAACATAAAGCTCCTTGGTGCTTAAAAACAAGCATGCCTCATATCCCCATCATCAGTTTTGAGATTGGAAGTGGGAGATAAAAGCTTTGGATTCCATTGAGAGAAAGAGACATTAAGAGAATTAAATCATTAACTATTAAAATATTAAGTGGCTAGGGAGCAGGAGTTAGGATGAATTTTTCATTTACTTATCCTGGATAATTTACTCATGCTTGTTTTGGGATCCTTTTGCTCTGAAATCATGAGGAAGCCTTTCTTAGGCTTGATCTAACCTTGAACTCGGGGCAAAAATATTCATTTGGCAGAATAGATGCATGTGTGAAATTTATTGTGAAGGAGACCATCTGCACACAACTATTTCATATAAAGCACAAAGGAAATAAAAAAATTATAAAGGGGATAGGATAGGGCAGAATGGTCATTAGTTATTTAAAACATTTTTACTATGAACGTTTCAAATACACAAAAAGAAATACAATATATAATGAACTGCATGCGCATGTCCCCACAGCTTCAACAACTACTAGCCTAGTATGGACATTTTTAGAGTATAGATATTTAGGCCACACAAAGCTTAGCCAAGCCTGACTGCAGTGCATTATGGCATTTTTTAGCACATGATTCTTCTTTTCTTCTCCTGCTGTTTGTAGCCACTATAAATCCACCAAATGGAAAAATGGGCCAAAGCTATGTGAGTGTGTGGGTGTTTTCCCATGCATTCTATTTGTTTATTCATATAATCCAGTCCTCAGGGAAATTTGTTTAAAAAGTTAGTTTCACTCTAGAAGATCCAAAGAACTCAGCATTTTACAAGCTCTGGGTCATTAATCCTTATAGCTACTTCCCTATGACGTCAGTAAGTGGGAAGTATTATTATCCCATTTCACAGATGAAGAAACTGAGGACTTTTATGATTATATGTCTCATCCAGAGCCAAACTGTGCTGGCAAGAGAATCAAGGACTTCCAATAAAGCTCATTTATTTAACCTTTAGATGAGCACTGTCCAATAGAAATATAGTATGAATGACATGTGATTTAAGAATTTCCAGTAGCCACATTACAAAAAACTAGTAACAGCTGAAATTCTTTCTAATATTATTCTTTATTTAGTCAATGTCCAAAATATTATCATTCTAACAAATAATATTTTAAAAATTATTAATGAGATAGCTTACATTCTTTTATTTATACTAAGCCTTCAAGATAAATGTGTATTTGACACTTAAAGCACATCTCAGTTTGGATTCACCACATCTCAAGTACTCAATAGTCATAGGTGGCTAGTAGCAATCATAATGGGCAACAGAGCCCTAGACCATAAGTTTTTCTCTCATAAGACCATAATCTCCCCCCCTAGGGCAGCTTAATTAAGACTTGTCCTATATTTTGTTGACTGCTTGGGATGCCTTCAATTTTTCTTTAATATCACTTTGGTTTGGGCTAATTTAACCAAATTATAGGCATGAATTAAGGCTTCTTAGAAAGTAACATGAAGGGGCACCTGGGTGGCTCAGTCGCTGAGCATCTGCCTTTGGTTCAGGTCATGATCCCAGGGTTCTGGGATCAAGCCCTGGATTGGGCTCCCTGCTCAGCAGGAAGCCTGCTTCTCCCTCTCCCACTCCCCTGCTTGTGTTCCCTCTCTCGCTGTGTCTCAAAAGAAGGTAACGTGAAGTCCAACTCTAGGAGCAAGAGGGGGGAAAACCTCACAAATTTAGAAGAGGATGTAATGCATATTGAACTCCAGTTCCTATAGTTGAAAGGGTTTCATAAAACTAGGAATGAGCTTGTGGTGGGCAAGCAAATCAATTGCTTGTTATAGGATAAGAGCTGTGAAGTCATGATTTTTGGCATTAGTTAACAGGCAAATATTTAAAACATCTTTTTCTGTTGAAAACTCTAATAAATTCCACAAATTACAATAGTGATATAGTTACTAAATAGTATGATTTTAGGGGAAAAATAATAACTTCCATTTAGCTCACTCCTCAATGGTATTCACATAGTCAGAGAGAGCTTTGCCTCTTCTTTTTTTTATTATTATGTTCAGTTAGCCACTGTATAGTACCTCTTCTAATTAGAGAATACTTGCATTCCCCATGGTAGGGGGCTGCCCTTTGAACACTGACCTTTATATACCACACAAAACCACAAGCAGGTTCATCTGAATCTCTCCCATATTTCACTGGAGGTCCCTGAATTTGGTGGTGACATTAAACAAAACATCTGAAATCTTAAAGTATTTCACAAAGTCAAAAATCCATGACAACCTAAGGACAACTTAGCATCTGGGGCAGAGGGAGACAGTACAATATTTCAACAGGCGAAAAATGTAACTATAGCCTGTATTCCACGAGTGGTTCCACTATGATGGACAGTCTGAAGTGAAACAAATCCAGTTTGCAATCATCAAAATATATGACTTATTAGCACGTCACTTTAGGGTTAAGGAAACTACATAAGAAAATTAAAGGTTTATAAGGTAATGAATGCCAATAGCAGGTTTAGAACTATTTGTGATGTCTAATAGTAACCATCAATGTATCTCAATACTAGGATATACATTGAATCTTCAGTTATTTCAGAGAATTTCTTGGGGTAGACAGTTTAGAAGACTTGTCCCTATAAATGTTCAAAAATGAAAGCCAATAAAGGAATTTCTATTTATGTCTATCCATCTACTCCCTTTCTATGTATATATCTACCTATCTTTGTATGTTCATTCCCCTTTCAAAGAAATAAATCATAAAACTATAGTATAAAGCAAATTAACAGATTAGAAAAATATTAATTATTAATATATTAATTAGAAAATATGAATAATACTGAAAAAATGCCCACCCCCATTTGCTGAATAAAGACCCATACAAAAGATAGAGAGACTGTAGTAGATGAGAGATAATTATTCCTCAATAAAGAAGAAGGAAATCCTGGTATTTGCAACAACATGGGTGAACTTTGAAGGCATTATGATAAGTGAAGTAAGTCCAATAGGGAAAGACAAACACTGCATGATCTCACTTATATGTGGAACCTCACAAAGCCAAAATGATAGAAAGAGAGAGTAGATTGGTGGCTGCCATAGGCTGGGGGTGGGGGAAATGCGTAGATGTCGGCCAGAGGGCATAAACTTCCAGTCTGAAGATGCATAAGTTCCGGGGATCTAATATACAACAGGGTGACTATAGTTAACAGTACCATATTGTATACTTCAAAGTTGCTAAGAGAGTAGATACTAAATATTATCAACACCACAACAAAAACAAGTAGTAATTATGTGTTAACTAACTTTATTATGGTAATCATTTAGCATTATATACATGTTTGAAATCATCACATTGTACACCTTCAACTTACACAAAATTCTATGTCAATTTATCTCAATAAAGCTAGGGGCAGTGGAGATCCATTCAAGAGACAAATTTTCAAAACAGCTTTATCTTGGGCAAGGCTATTTTAAAACTCTCCAAAACCTAAAAAATAGCTCCAGAATTCACATCCATTTGGAAGATCTATTAATGAACTATATAACTACACTTAACTTGAAAGTTTCCATAAAGGCTAATCAATCAAGGAGTTTTTCCTTTTTGCTCACAGGATTCAATCTGATTATCATTGCTTTAGCTCTGATTCCCTAGACTTCTCCTGCAGAGCTTTTACCCAGTTGAAGACCCTCTTATTCTAAAATTCATTTGAATTTACAAGAATTCTGGCATGAAGTGAAACATGGGTACCCACAAGAAACATGCAACATGCATTTATTTGCACGCATTACAGATGGACCTGATATATCATCAAGCCAAGTGGTGAAGCCAATGGAAACCTCAACTCTCCTAGGAGGGAATAAGCCAACGAGACAAGGAATAAATGATTCTCACCCATATAATTCTTGCTTTCTTGCCAGAGGATCAGATCATCCAAGCTCTAGAATGGCCCCTTTGGGAATTTCCCTGACTCCCACTTGGACAAACTCTGGCCTCTCAGAAACTGTCTGAAAGTCACCCTGATAAATAAACAGTTAAATGATTAAAAATTGTTCCTTCCTAGATGAGCGTACTAGAAATAGTAGTAAATTACCAACCACATCATCAGGTTATTAACATGCTTTTACATTTGTGCCTTGTGAAAGAAAGAAAAAGGAAAGGAAAGAAAGAGCTTTTATTTCCTCTGGCTCTTGGATAATACATGTAATACTTATTTTGTATTTTATCATGCTAAAGCAACTCATCATGTTCTTTGAGCACATGTATTATTACTATAAAGATGGGCAAATTTTAAAGCATCACACATTTATTCAGTATATGGAGTCTAACAATGGTGAATAAAAGATCCCTGAATCCTAAAGAAATTTTTGACCAAGAAAATATTTGCTGTCATAGCTTCCTTTTCTCCCACAGACATTTCATAATCTGAGGATGGAAAATCAAGAGGCCATTTGATGAGGTTGGATATCAAACACACAGGCTCTCCAACCCTTAGGCAGTTTACTTGGTGGCCCCACATCACATCTGGGTTGCAAATCTCCCTCCAGCATAGCCCTTATATTTAGGCCACCAGGTTTACACAAAGAGACCGCCCAGCTGCTAGCTGGTAAAAGGCTCCCAGGGTCTCATGTAGTCCCTGAGAGCTGCGTAATTCAGTGCAGAAGCCATCCATGCAATTACATGTCCCTGTAGATTACAGGGTAATTACATCAAGGAGATGAAAAATAATTGCTTGTAACTTGCACTGTGGCTGAGAAGGCATAAATAATCACATGTGCACTATGTAATGATGTGTGATCATTTTGCCACTACTGTGTCACAGCTACCACATATTTAAAAGATCAGCAGTGACTAAAGATGAGAAAAAGCACTTGGAGGTTATTTGTAAACTGAAATGAAAAGAACCGAAGACCTGACAGCTACACCTTGCCTTTCCAGAGGATTGCCTCAGGGAAAATTTTATAAGACCCCTCAACCTGCATTCACAATAGGAGTAAAAAGTGAGTAGTGTATTAAGTGTTGCTTAATTTGCACATTTCAGTTTGGCTGGTGCCATCTGGCCCCTATTTCCCAGGCCCCAACATTTGATCTCTAGAAAGGTATAGATAAAGCTATGCAAGTTGTTATAAATTCTACCTAATGCAGAATTGGTGTTTGAGAGATTATTAAGTCATTTTACATATTTAATTCATAACATTCTAGATATTATTTGCTAATATTAAATCCTAATTCCTTTTAGCAAATAATTCCTCAGTCTCATTCACTGTTTTAAATTAAGAAAATAAACATTCTATGTCCAAACAACATAAAGTTTTAAGGAGCTTTGCAGTACATAGGTAATTTCTGCCTGATTCACTTTTAATATTACTTAATATATTTAGGAATAAAGTGAAAAATGTGTATGTCTTTGCATGATTTCCTCCAGAGTAGTGTTGCTTGATCGCTTTGCTTAATCAGATCTTGTTTCAATAATTGATGAAGCAGGGGAATAACTCAAGTATTAAATTGGAAGCTTTGAAACCCCATATCAGAGTCCATTTTGATAAGATATTACATTTATTCTTTAAAAATAATGATCTTTCCAATGGAAAATACAACATTCTAATCATTTTGGAAGTGGCAATAAAAATTCCTGCAAGAAACTCAAGCTTCATCTCTTTCTAATGGGGACTCCCATGGAAAACCAATGTTAGTGAGCATAGTAGCTTGAATTAAGAAGAAAACATTCTTTTTTTTTTTTAAGAAGAAAACATTCTCAAAACTAGTTTCAAAACTACACAGATAGAAAGAAATAAAATTAACTTCTAAACAAAATCTAAACATTTGGAAGTATTATTTAATATAGGCGCTTGCAACCCTTTCTGTGCCATTAGTTTTGTGACAATCTGGTAAAGTCTATGGTCTCTTCTAAAAATAATGTCTTCAAAAGCATAAAATAAAAGAGGAACACAAAGGAAATCAGTTCTATGAATGCAATTTTTTAAAATGTATTTGTGATGTAGTAAAACACAGTTTTTTATTAATGAATTATGTGACTATAAAATGAGTCTGCTAGCTGCTATATTTTCAAAGTAGTGAGGAACATATATGAGATTTTCAAATATTGTAACAACTCTCATGCAATATGTAAATAATCCATATGCTGGTATTGCAGTCTGTTGTTCACATTCATTACTGAAAGGAATGCTAAATTTTTAATAGAACTTACTGAGAATAAGATATAATATCCCCCCTCAATCCACAGATCCCCTGAATCCTATCCATAGACCCTTTTGGAGATGAGAGCCTTTGGTTGCTAGGTTAAAGGCTCCTGATTTTGTACTAGCTTCTAAGAGATATTAAAAACTGTTTAATGTTGCCATTTTATTCTTACCATCCCTGAGATTAAAAGAAAGGGCAGAACTAGTTATTTGTTTTAAAAAGGGGCACTTGGGTGGCTCAGATGGTTGGGCGTCTGCCTTCGGCTCGGGTCATGATCTCAGGGTCCTGGGATCGAGTCCCGCATCGGGCTCCCTGCTCCTCGGGAGCCTGCTTCTCCCTCTGCCTCTCTCTCTCTCTCTCTCTGTCATGAATTAAAAAAAAAAAAAGATACTGGGAATAGAAAAACATTTACTGAATTATCTATTTATAAAATCCTTCTGTTATTCAAAATCAGGGTATATCTGGTACATAAAGTCTACTTTTCACAAGTATAAGTTGTATACTGGGTGACAAAATAGTACTGGGAACAACTTTATTTTCTCAATCCTTTACTACCGTATCTATAAAATAAAGCCACTGGTCTGGACGATCCTCATCTGATATGCTAATATTCAATCTGTGCTAATCTGAAACTTAGACTATGATGGAACTCTTTACCCATTCCTATCTTCCCTACACCATCAAGATGCTTATTTAACCACCTTAGTATTCCCTTCAATTCCAGTACAACTTGTCAGTTTATAAAATCATTACAGATATTCCTGTTCCAATTTTCATTATTGCAAGTACGTAACTGCAATGCCAACATTTTAACTTCCCAAACCCCCTAAAAGATGCGACATGCTATCTGCTCATAGAGCCAAGCCATATTAGTAGGGGAGGGAAAATTCCTATTCCCATATATAAATACCCCCTCCCATGGAATATTTTCTCCTGAAACTTCTAAGTGCCTATCTCTTGGTGATTATACCATTATTACTTATTGAGTTGTGA
Source organism: Neomonachus schauinslandi (assembly GCF_002201575.2). NCBI lineage: Eukaryota > Metazoa > Chordata > Mammalia > Carnivora > Phocidae > Neomonachus > Neomonachus schauinslandi. The sequence continues at coordinate 101,923,963 of NC_058412.1, forward strand.
AAAGTGGTTCTCAGTACACATACCAGAGAGGAACAAGCTTGCAATTTTAATAAGGCCCATAAGATAATTAAGACATACAATTTCTTCTCTAATGCCAGGCCAGGAGGACTTTTCAATCTGTAATATGAATGACTGCATTCTTTCATGTTTGAATTTATACATGGCTATAAAATATATTTTGACTTTTTTTTTTTTTAGTCAGCCCTTTCATTTGTCTTAATTTCCCCCAGGCAAAAATGAAACATCCCACATCTTGTTCCACTAAAAATGGGGAAGTTCAATCGGGCTACAGCTCCATCTATTTCTTTTTTCAAATGCATCCCAAACACTATGTGCTTAGTCACTCATCTGCTCATGAAAAAAATAACACTAAACTACACCTTAGAATAGCTCCATATATTTGTGCAATCCTTCCTCCAAATAAGGTAGGTCCCTGCCCCTGTGAAGTAAGCAAGAGTGAGAATGATGAATTTCATTTTATAGATTCAGTCTTGTAGTCAACATATTTCTGGAGTTCCTATAATGGTGGATCATTGAGGGATTATAAAATATGGACACCCCTTCTCTCAAGGAAGATGCATCTAGTGTGAGATATAACACACAGAGCTGAGTGAAATGCAGAGACTTCTGTTAAAAGTTAAGAATTGATCTTAAGAAGAGCTAGAGGAAGGCATGGGAAAAGGAGACATAATTAGTGTTGAGGTATCAAAGAAACTCCAGGGAGGTAATTAAATTTCAAAAAAGGCTTTGAATCAGGGAAACACAAATCAAAACCTCAATGAGATACCACCTCACACCAGTCAGAATGGCTAAAATTAACAAGTCAGGAAACGACAGATGTTGGTGGGGATGCAGAGAAAGGGGAACCCTCCTACACTGTTGGTGGGAATGCAAGCTGGTGCAGCCACTCTGGAAAACAGTATGGAGGTTCCTCAAAAAGTTGAAAATAGAGCTACCCTAGGACCCAGCAATTGCACTACTATTTACCCCAAAGATACAAATGTAGTGATCTGAAGGGGTACATGCACCCCAATGTTTATAGCAGCAATGTCCACAGTACCCAAATTATGGAAAGAGGCAAGATGTCCATCAACAGATGAATGGATAAAGAAGATGTGGTGTACACACACACACACACACACACACACACACACACTGGAATATTATGGAGCCATCAAAAAATGAAATCTTGCCATTTGCAACAACATGGATGGAACTAGAGGGTATTATGCTAAGCGAAATAAGTCAATCAGAGAAAGACAAGTATCATATGATCTCACTGATATGAGGAATTTGAGAAACAAGACAAAGGATCATAGGGGAAGGGAGGGAAAAATGAAACAACACGAAACCAGAGAAGGAGACAAACCATAAGAGATTCTTAATCTCAGGAAACAAACTGAGGGTTGCTGGAGTGGAGGGGGGTGGGAGGGTGGGGTGGCTGGGTGATGGACATTGGAGAGGGTATGTGCTATGGTGAGTGCTGTGAATTTTGTAAGACTGATGAATCACAGACCTGTACCCCTGAAACAAATAATACATTATACGTTAATTTAAAAAAAAAAAAAGGAAAGAAAAAAGGCTTTGAAAATAAGGAGAGCTCTATCTGACATGGACAAGATTAGATAGGGAGGTCGGGGATGGAGGTATCTGTGACTGACCCAGAAAATACATTTGAAATGCTTGAACCAAAGATTTTTGTTAATATACTCCTAGTGGGCCATTTCCCTGTACATAGAATCAAGATGACTAGAGAATAATCCAAGATGTAGATCATTTAGAAGCTGCATTATCAACTAATTTAAATTATGATCCTTAGAAAACTTTGAACTGTTTAAGTATTAGAGTGGAAGAAAGAATAGGTAGTACAAGAGGTGAAAAAACAAAGTTACTCAAGCACTGTTATACAGTAACTACCTAAGAAAATGTAAAATAAAATTCTGAAAAACTAGTGATAGTTCCAAGGTGAAGTATCTAGTGTTAATCATAATCAATACATACATTTATGTTACTAACCATGGAGATACTGTGTGCTAAGACAGATGGCTTCAGTAATATCATAGTGGGTATGTTCCATGAAGAGAGATTTTAATTTCAGTCTCCAAAGAGGTTGGGTGATACAGAATGTAATTCTCTCAATGAAAAAACAAAGACAAGCAATAAGTAGAGGACAAAAAGCAAGAAAGTATTGATCCAAATACGAAAGCAAACAAATTTTTTCATGAGGTAGCAGTTTGGAGCACCCAAGTTAGCATAAAAAGTGGGAATGTATTATTACCTCTTGGCACTAGAAACATTCTTCAAATAGCAATTCCAAATAAGTTTAAGACCTTGTACCAGTAGAGAAGAACTGTAATTATAACTCATTACTTGGCTCTACAATGAACAAGAATTACATTATAAACATGTGTTATTAGATTTCACCTGTGAGACTCAACTTACATAAAAAGCAGAGAAGACTTGACTGTAGTTACAAAATAGAATATAAATGTTAACAAACTTAACAACTATTTCTCAGGAGATAAGAAATAGAAGTGAGGGTAAACAGTGGCAGAAAGGGCAAATACAAAAAGTAGTATATCCTACATGGAGAGAATGAAAGAAATGTTCATAATGATGGAAAAAGAAAAAGGCTTAAGCATATAAAGATACAGGAAGTTATTCAATGGAATTAAATAAGGAATTAAATATCCATCAAAATAAAAAAGAATTGGGATGGAGAGGGCTGGAGAGATATATAGGAGCTATACCCTCATCTTTCATATAAGAAAATAAAGAAATTAAAGTTAATAATTTAGGAATTAGTGGTATGAATACATTATTTGAAATTATGGACATAACCAGGAACACTTGAACAGAAATATTAAAAGAGATTGCCTCTGGAGAATAAAATTAGGAGAGGAATTAATTGGAGGGGTAAAAGCAGTTTTTCATAACAAAACCTATTCTATTTGATTGTTATGTGTAATATGACAAAATTAATTATAAATATGAACTACATTAAAAACTACAAAATGTACTCTCCAAAAAGAGAATATCTATTCAGCTTTCAAAGCACAGAGGATCATTTGGGAATGGAGTAGAGGAAATAAATAAAAGAAGGCCAGATAATTTTCCACCAAAGGAATGACCTTTTCTGCTGAGGGGAAAAAAAATCAAAGTGAAGCCAAGAGTGAGGTGGTGGAAGGGAGAAGTATAATGGGAATAATCTAAGTGTGAATCAAGAGAAAGCACTTCAGACTGCAAAGTCTGTAAGTCTAAATGATTTGTTCTAAGACAGAAATCTGTTCCTGGTATTAGTGCATGAATAAAAAACTCAAAATATGATGCTTGAAGGGGTCTTGAAGGCTGGTAGATTATTACACAGATCTCCTAATAGATACCTATCCTATTCTTTAAAGTCTTCAGGACATAGTACCTTGTAAATAGAATAAAAGACTTTCTAAATCAGGAATTTCTTCCCAATTTTTAAATCAAGCACTACTGAAACCTAAGCAGAAAGGAGAATCTCTTCCCAGAAGTGGATTTGCTGGGTTAAGGAGAACAGACATTTGTAATTTTGATAACTACTGCCAAATGTCTCTCTATAGGGATTGCATCAATTTACAATTCCTTTTGCAAGGCAGAAAAAAAAAAAAAAAGCTTGTTTGTCAGCTTTATCAATGTAGATTTTGGGGTTTTTTGGCAACTATTCATTTCAACATTGTAACTGAGAAATATTAGAAGCATTCTAAGTGTCTACTAATAGGGGAATGGTAAAAATTATACAATGGAATTATATGCCACCATAAAGAACGAGAAGATTTTCTATTTATTGTGATGGAATGCTCTTTAAGATATATTGTTAATGAAAAATCAAAGTTCAGAAAATATATACACTTTCTATCTATTCTGTAAACAGGGGAAGGGAGAATAAGGATCCTCATGCATATTTATTTGTACATGCATGTATGCTCTAGAAAGATATACAAAAATTAAAAGCAGCAGTTACCCATTGAAAGGTGGAGGTTGAGACCTGAAAAGATGGGAGCAAAAGAGGGAGTGAAACTGTTACTATGTATCTTTAATTTTTAAAGTTTTGAATTTCATAAATATATTACTGATTATAAAAAATAACTCAATAAGAGAAAATACAAAAAAGGAATAATCAATTTTATTAAGCTACATATATTTTATATGGTAAGCTATATATAGTGTTTCTGTTCACAAAATATCCAAACTTTCAGGTTTAAAAAAAAAAAAAAAGGACTTTGTTACAACTTAATAAAAATGGCATCCAAAATGACTTGGTACAGATCTTTCAACACAGACAAGCTTTCAAAGGTCAAATACTGTAAGTGAATATATATGGTTATATACCAAATTCAGATTTTTAAAACTCATTCACTTTAATAATCTTATAATTAACATAATTCATCATACATATTAATAGCTCTAAAAATGAAAAAACACTAAAAATTTGCTAAAATCCAAAATCTTTTCAGATAAACACACTCAACAAAACAGCAATAGATGGGCATTTTTCTAACCTAATAAAATGCCCATCTATTACTGTTTTGTTGAGTGTGTTCATTTAAGAAAGCAGAACATTTAAAACCAGTAGGGAGAATCAAGAAAAATTCCTGAATTTAAATGGCAAGGCTGTAAATCAGAAAGAACATAATTTTCCTCATCTATGAAGCTTCAGGCTATTTTGGTGAATTTTGCCATCTCAGTCTTATCAACATCCTAAAGGTTTGTCAACTGTGACTAGACTAAACTGATGGACATTATTAACTACTGTCATCTATTAAGCCATTGTTATGTACCAAAGCCCTGTGTTCTTAAAGATTTTACATATTTTTCTTCATACGATACTTAAATACTCAACATAAATACCAAGAAACCATTATTCCTTTCTGCAGAAAAGACACAGGAGGCTCAGAAAGATATATCTCTTGGCCAAGACTGTATACATGATACACGGGAGAGTCTGATTTCCAATCCAGATCTCAGCCTCATACAGCACACCTGTCTTCTTTCCACTTGAGAATGCTGCTTTCAATATTAGTCAACTTCCAATCACTCCTTCACCCATTCACTTTTTTTTTTAAACCAGAAGTTCAAAATTATCAGGCAATGATGTTAACAAGAAGTATAGGAGATTAAAAAAAAAAAGATATAAAAGGCCGAAAAACTCTATAGCCCTGATAGTAATTCCCCTGTGATAACAGTTCCTGCATTTTCTCAAAATAACAATACAACAGAGGAAATTACACACTTGACAGCTTTAATCAATAAATTAAAAAAAAATTTAGAGCCCTTTAGCAATACTAGATCTATGAACTAGTTACATCTCTGTTGACAGTCTCTTTCTTTGCATAATAATTTGTTCTTAGGGCAATGCTGTTTATATTGGAAGTATGACTATTTATTTTAAATATAACAAATGATCTAAAAATCACTATAATTTTCCCCTTGTGAAAGACAGAATCCCTGTCATGTCAATAGCATCATATCTTAAACCAAAAGGAGCACTTTGGATTGGAGCCAAAAGTACCTTCCCAAGAAAAACTCTTTGATCAATTAGAAAATGATTATTTGTGCTTTTGTATTTTTCTTGTACCGAATTATCTTAGATGGAGCTGAACTCTGTTAAGCATTTACAGACTATGTTTATAGGTAGTGTTTAATATGCAATAATATTTGATTTGTTTTTTATTCTCCTCAGCCCCTGTAACCTCTAGACTATAATGACTTCCATATGGCTAGCCAAGTCTATTTTTAGATTGTTAATTATCCATCCCTATTTTTAGACCTCTTCTCTCTTTTGGTTGCTGATTATTATAAGACCTAAAGTGCCTTCTCAAATTTTAATGATGTTGTTTTTCTGCCAGATTAGAGGCCAATTCTGTCACTGAATACTAGTTTCCCTCCCCAATACCAATTTCTCCCACTTTTATTTTGCTCCCAACAAATCAGTCATGACAATACAATTCAATATATTTGTCAAAGAGCACTAAGTTATTTAATATTTTAGATAAATATCAAACAAGATACACATTTTCAAAGGGATTTTGGCCATGTGGCTGCCATTAAGTTAGAGAATAGTAAAACTGCTTAATAGAATACTTTGTGAAATTTGGGTTGAAAATCAAGTTTGGCACATGTAAAACAACCTAGTTAGGATTCTTATTTCTTACCCTAAAGATACTTTTCTTATTTTAGAATACACATGTGCAGCAAGAGTTACATTCGAGATCAATAAGGTGCTCCAATTTTAGTCTTTAGAGACTATGGCTCTTGCTTTTGAAAATTCTGAAGTATAATAACATCCCAAATTGGTGAGCTTCAATCTGTTCTTCATCACATGAAATTGTCAGGTTGTTTTCTTTCCCTTTCTTGCTGCTTGTGTGTGTGTGTGAGAGAGAGAGAGAGTATGTGTGTGTGTGTGTGTGTGTGTTTAAAGAACAACAGAGATTAAAACACTTAGGATTTATGCAAATAGCTAAGGTTAAAATCCAGAATTTCTTCTTTCAAATGCCTACTACATACAGTAAATTAAAAGTCACACATACCAAAAAAGTCACCAAAATTTTGTTCTGTGAACCATGCTGTATCCTAATCAAGTAGTTTTTAGAAATTAGTCAAACCCAAATAGGAAAAAAAGCAAGGAATGGACTCTGCCCTAAATCCATCCTATGTTACCTTTCAACCTTAAATCTCTCTGTTATCAAAGCTGATTCCAACTGTCTATCTAGAGTGCCATTTGTTCTGTTTGCTGAGGGCTGGAGGAGTAAGGGTATGCACTGGGGACAACTGTGAAAGTGGGGAATTAGGCACTGACTGTGGTTTATAAAATACTTTTGTTGACTGTTTTTGTCATTGCATTTGAGGTTTTTAGCTAAATACCATATCCCTTGAAATGTTAAGGTAATTCACCTGACTCCTCAACAAGAATGAAGTGTATGAAAATGTTTCATAAACTCTAAAAGAACTCACAAATAGGAGGAATTACTTTTAGATCCTTTAGGGCTATAAGAATTCAAAATTTCAGTACATTGACACAGGATATTTAGACATAAGGACATTAAATTATGGCCAAGTTTTGAAACAAAAATGTTTGCTTCTACAACTTATCCTTGGCCTTTTAGAGAAAGGTGCCTCAATGGAACGAAATAATCATGTATCTATGTCCTTTTATAAAATATTCATCCCATGGGGAGACACCTCTTTGAGAAAGGTATTGAATGGTCACATGGTCTTATGTGCCCTATGTGGCATACTTCAGATGGCGTGGACTACAATATAAATCTTAAATGTTTCTTTACAAAAACAATGAATCATGGATCACTACACCAAAAACTAATGATGTATTGTATGGTGACTAACATAATATAATAAAATTAAATTAAATTAAAAAATAAATAAATAAAAACATTCCCCATATAAGTCTTCATATGAAACAGCATATAACACATACAACAAGATCACAAGTTACATGTCATCTGGCAAAACCATCTTTCCAGGACTAATCTGAATTAAAACCTGATAAGGCAATAATCCAAAAAATGAAGGAAAGTAGAAGAGGGTTTGAGAAATCTCTCTTTGTTGTTTGACACTGATATGGGGGAAAACAGGCCTCATTTTATAAATTTAAGATTTCCAGTGAGAAATGTATGAGTAAAATAGTTATTATAATATCTTACTAAAAATGAAAATTTAAATCTTTCTGACAAAATCCCTAGGAGATGAAATAGATACCAATAAGGGAAGTTTCACATTGTAGTCCCATACTATCTTCCAATTTAAAAAATAATAAATATGAAAAATAGTGGGTTTAGATCTAAGTCTAATTTGTGAGAACAAAATACATAAACATAACTCTTAGATTTTAGTTTCTCTGTCTATGCAACAAAGATAAAAGACTCATTACATTTTGACTGAACAGAGCATGACTTGTGCTAATCAACTTCACTGTCACTTATATTTTCTGTCAGTGTCCCACTGTGTGAAATACCATTAAAGGAATATTAATTTATACATCCACTCATTGAGAAAACATTTAGTAATATTCCATAATCCAATAATAAGTACAAGGGCTTCCTTCAGCCTAGCAGGAATCATTGGAGGAGTTCAGGCAAATTCAGAAAAAGATTAGGGAAGCTTTTGGAGCAACATACTGCTTCTATTTAGAAATAGAGGAATACTGTAGAATCACACAAATAATTACATCAGCAACCATTACTTGAGCAGCTTCTTTGTCCTTAATATTTTATCAAAATCTCTACTGCTCACAATAACCCTGTAGATAAGTATTATTATTTCCTTTTTTACAGAAATAACACTAATGTGTCAGATTTGTCCAGAATAGGACAACAACAGGATTTGAACTTAGGACTATCTGTCTTCAATTCTGTGCCTTTTCTATTACACACTACTTCTGTAAAAATAAATGTGTTAAATTTTATTTTATTTTTTTATTTTTTTTAAAGATTTTATTTATTTGACAGAAAGAGACACAGCGAGAGAGGGAACACAAGCAGGAGGAGTGGGAGAGGGAGAAGCAGGCTCCCCGCAGAGCAGGGAGCCCGATGTGGGGCTCGATCCCAGGACCCTGAGATCATGATCTGAGCCGAAGGCAGACGCTTAACGACTGAGCCACCCAGGTGCCCCAAATGTGTTAAATTTTATTGGTCACTTGCTCTATATTACTCTACTAGGTACTTTAATGATTTTATCTCATTTAATCCTTCCAACAACCCTGTGAGTTAGGAACCATTACCATCATGTCCATATTTATTATAGGTGATGAAACAGAAGCATAAAGACATGGCCAAAGGTCACATAGGAAGAAGGGAAGTAGGATTTGAACACAGGTATCTGACTATGATATGTTATACTACTGCCTTTCCAACAATGGACATGATAAATCTGACAACATGACGGTAACACCAATACAAGGTCGGAAGTGTGATTTTGGTGTGCTAAATGATCTTACAAGACACCATCTTTCCTGTCTCCAGAGGGACACAGTAGCATCTACTGGTTGACATATCAAACCCAAATACACCTATCTGGTATGCAAGATATGCTGCCATGCCCACACCCCACCCCCAATCCTATCAGCATCATTTCCCAAGAATTTCCGAAGATCCAGTCTAAGGAACATCAATGTGCCTCAAGATGATTGACGGGTGTCCTAGGGGCAAAAGATTTCACAAACACAGTTTGAAAAAAGCTCAGTTCCACAAACTTGTTTTTTTGGGGTGAGGGGGTTACTTTATTTTTTATAGATGCAGTCTTTTTCAGGGATCATTAATCCAATGTGTGCTCTGAACCTCTGAATTCTAGAAGTAATCTGCAAATTTCTCCAATTTATTGAATACCCAAATTTTATGTCTGGTGGAACACCAATCGACCCTTCACAGGATGTTAATTTCTATAGGTAAAAGCGGCTGTGTCCACACTTACCTATTCATGCTCTGGAATCCCCCAGCATGCACGCGGGCACTCTCTCTCTCTCCCCCCATTCTCTGTCCATGGAATGCCTGTCTCTTTTCTGTCAACCCAGGCCTTTCAGCCCTTACTAAATCTCACTCAAAAGGTCTCCTAGAGAACACCTTCTCTGATGTGCCGTACCTCTTGGCTTTCCTGTTTGATTCCCAGAGCACCCAGATTTTTTCTGTAAAAGATTATTTATAGTGTTTTGTGACTAACTCAGGTATAAACATCTTTAATCAAAGGAATTCTATATGAATTTAAGAAACATCATTTGGATTAAAAAAAAATTTGCTATGCTTCTATAGTGAAATATGCCTCTATAGCGAAACATCCAACATCTAGGGTAAACACTAGACTTCAGGTTCTTTCCTGGGAGTGGTATCTTCTCTTCGAAAGTTGTACCCTCAGGCTCTGGCAGAGAGCTTGCCATAAAAGAAGGGCTGACCATATTTGCTCCAATTTTGAAAAACAAACTTGTTTCTTAAGAGAGATAGAACTGTACCTAAACTATGATATGCGATGGCAAGTCATATTAGAAGGGAGATCTATATCTCAGGTTTTTGCTTTTTAACACTCTAGCACTTCCAGGCAATGCACATTTTGAGTAACCTGAGGTTTTTGCCCCAGGGCAGAAAGAAATATGTGATGCAGCCGAGGTGAACACCATCAAATTAAACCTGCATAAAGGCAGATGTTTCAGAAATGATCAAAGAAAAAGATGGGTAGAAGGTATGAGGGAAGGCCCAAGACATAGGTGGGTTTGTGTCTCTACTTTCACTCAAGTGGAGTGTGGCCCATTTGCCAGGCCTGCTTCTGTAATGGCAAGGGCAGGAGGAAGAGTCTTAACTAGACATGTGGAGGTAGAAGAGCTTTGGATGAAAGCCCCTGAGAAAGAGAAACATTATTTCAGAATAACATTTGGCAAAGAATTTCGCCAAACAAGTTGGCAGATACAAATATTTACGTATCACTGATTCTATTTTGTGTAACATCCAACATACTTTTACAAAAAAAGTGTATGATGTGCTATTTTATCGCCAAGAAAGCAAATGCAGCCCTCATGGACATCATGTATAAAATTACAGACATCAATTAATTTTTTTAAAACACAGAAAAAATAAGTACTTCAGCAGATGGAGAAATTACCATGAACTCAGTTACATAACACAGATTCTAGTGACTTTTTTTAACAAAGAAGGAAAAAGCAGACACTCCTGTCTTAAGTTTAATTTCTCTCTAGATGTCACAAAATATCTGGTATGTAGTAAGAGTTTTGGAATGGCAATTTTTGTACTTTGAATGGAATCAAATGATAAACTGTCTCCTCATCCATATCTTTAAGGGGTAAAGACAGAAAAACATGAATTTTTTTTCTATTTAAAAGGCACAAGAAAACAAGAGAAAAATACTCAAGAAGGAGAGAAACATCAGAGAAACAGATGAGAGCTTGCAAGGACCCAAAAGTTAGAAAGAAAAGAAAACTTGCTGCTTATCCTTAATCACAAGTGACTTATTTAAATAGACAAAATGACAGGCTGACCTCCATCTATTTTAACTGCCAAATCCTATCAGCAGGGTGTGATTACCTCCCAAGACCACCTTCTGAGGGGGGGTTCTCAAGCCTGCCCTGAGAATCCCTGACATTCCTTCCTCCATCCAGAAATCCGGAATTCTTCTAAGGAAACATTTGTGGCCATTAAACCAATTGGAGTTGAACCCATGTCCTGGAGGTTGACAGGACAATTTATTAATGTGCTCTATAATCAAGTCTGGATTTAAAAAAGATCTCACACAGACTTTTTTTCTTCTTTTTTACAGTTTTACATGATGTAGTATCCTCAAGATCTATATCTGAAGGAAGAGAAATAGCAGTTTCTGGCCTAGAATTTCCTGTTATTAATTTAAAGAAACTCATCTTTTATTTCAAAAATAGAATTAGAAGGAATTAAGCCCCAGGAAAAGTTAACTAAAATTATGTCTCATGAGTTAAAAGGAGCCCTAGAAACTAGTATAAAACAGCAGACATACTTTCTGCAACTATATAACTAAAAAGAGCTAAATGAGATTATTCCTTCAAGAAAAGCCATAATCTTATGTGCCAGCCTTTTAGACTAAGGTAAGTAAATAATTAAACTTTTGAGTTTGTGTTTGCCTGCTTAATGGAATAGCTTTCCAGGTAAAATGAACTATGTACATGTATGTGTTTCTTATCTGGGAGAACAAAATTTATTTTAATGCCTCATCTTTCCAAAAATTAGAATTGGGAAGATAGATACAAATATCTATAGAGAATTAAGAAGCAAATAAACCAGCTACTCACTGAATAGTCAAAATTTTGTTCTATGTACTCAGTCTCAGCAATTTCTAGTACAAAATCCAAACCCAGGCAAATGACTTCATTTATTAATGCAAAATTTTAGACATAGATCTTTTCATATATAAGAGTTGTTTTGAGTTAAATTACCAAGAAGCTTCCTCTGAAGATCAGAAATCATTTTCTGAATCATCCAAACATAGATTCTTAAACTTTTTCCTGTAAATGCGTTTCTAGGATTCCCAGGCATTAATTGGATAATTGAAGTCTCTTACATTGGCGACTGAGGCTCCCCTTTATGTTTCCAGCTGTTCTCCAGAGCAAGGAAAAGCTCTTAGACTATGATATAATGCCACTCTATTGCTTTAGTCCTGCCTAAAATATATTACCCATGGACCATCATGATTTTTTCCTTAAGCATACAATTTAGCATTCCAGGCATTAATCTCTGTTGGATTAACAAAGAAAACACTTCATATTAAAGCAATGAAAAGTTGTTTATGTTCAAAATGATGAAAAGGAAATTCTCCGATATTTTAACTTTCCATGTCCCTGGTGAACAAAGAAAACATCCCAAGATAAAATGACATTTCAATTATCCTAAGTAAAAAGAGAGAAGGGCACACACACACAAACACACACACACACACACACACGGAAACCACAATGTATCCTATGTGGACCTGAGGGTGTTTTCTTTGTTCTTTTTAGTTCAAGATGAAACAGCTGTTCATTGTTTAAAATAGCATTTCACATTTAGATCTTTTTCGCGTCAAAAGGAAGCCATCTTATCCTTCCAGTTTGCTAACATTAGAGAGGAATAAACACTCATTTCCTACGTATATTATTTATAATGCAGACTTGTGAACTTTCTCATCCAGCATCAGACTGACCCCTCTCCCACTAGGTTTTGAACCTTCCTTCCCCTGACCCCACAACAGACCAGAGTAACCTGAAGGTCATCTTTTCCTTTAATTCATTTTTTTAACACATGTTTCCTCATTGCAATCCAGCAGCTCTGACTAATCCAAGGGTTACTCCTATAAAAGGTGGAGATGGCAGTTATTTTATGACATTATATCAGTAGGCTGATATGAATGTCTCAAAAGAAACTTCTTAATGGCAGTTAAATCTTTACAAGGGTTTCATGTTTCCATTGCTTCATTCAGAAGCCCAGATATCTGTAAGTACCTGCCAATTTGATTTGAAAACCACATCTTCGTTCTTTGAAACATACACACACACACACACACACACACACACACACACACACACCACTTTTATAACTAGCAATTCTCAAGCTGTTTAAACTAAGGTAGCTTAAAACATGCTCACAGACCTTTAAAGTGAAAAGGCAGAAAGATATATCTCTTGCAAAGGGATATTTTAAAATAAATCCTCTGTCCTTAATTTAGGGAAGATTTTGAAACCTGTCACACTAAAACTGAATGGTCCACTTAGGTTCAATGCAGGCTCCAATGCCACACTCCTTTACTGATAAAAAAAAGTTAACTGCTTGCTAAATTAAAATGCCAAAAAATTCCTAAAATATAGTTAGCAGTTAATGAGGAGAAACCCAGGAATTTTTATTCTTCTTACGTATTCAGATGGTACTGCAGAAAGACCATAATGTTACTGTTATATTGTGTTTTTCTAGAAATACAAATAGTTTCAAGATTTGTACCCAAATTGTAAAATCCCTTTAATGAAACATAAAAGCTAGAAAACAATCATACAATTCAAAGAACAAAACTTAAAAATTGGCTAATCTCAATCCATCAATTTACAGAGAAGGAGAGAGATTAAAGGCCTGGTCCACAGTACATTAATAAGATTTTCCTGTTTGTTGAATAAATTACATGACTGCTCTATCACTTTGTTGAACAGAGAGAGCCTGGGACACTGGAAATAAGCCAGCATAATCAGAATTGTCAATTCAATTCAATTTTTAAAAAATTAACATTGAAATTGAAACAGTGGTTATCTATCCTAGCCTAGTTAAAACCAAAACCACTAAATGATGAGAGGTTTTTGTTTTTGTTATTTTATTAAATTAGTTATTTTGGTTCATGGAAGATGCCTTCAACTTCACACAATTTTTCCAATATATTAAAGGGTAAGATTTTGTCCTTTATTCCATATTTCCTGCCTGCTTTTGAATATTTATTCATTCAAATGTAGCTTTCTTATCCTCTAAACTCCTCTATGAAGCCATTTCTTTTCACAAGTGATCTGAATGTTATCGCCAGTCATTTTAGGAGTTTGTAAAACATGAATATAATAATAGTCAAAAGAGAATGGGAAATTCATTTCAAAAATGATTTGTAACCTTTCTCTCTTCCCCATCTCTAAATACCACTGTTCTCTTCTGACTACTAGTGCTGGGCATTTATTCTCTATTTCTCATTTTGCCCACTAAGAAAATGGGGAAGAATCTAAAAGAATGGGCCATGTCTGAGATCCGGCTGGTTCCCACCCTATGGAGACCCTGTCTCGCCCACGCAAGTGGCACTCCATAACCTTATTTCCACTGACTTTTTTTTTTTTTGTTCATCTTAGAAAAACTGGGCACTAGGAAGTATGTACTCCCCCAGGATCTTGAATTTACCCAATCAGGCCTTACTCAGCAGCTCAGTGTCTTAACGACTCTGGCAAAATGACATGGGTCATATTTTCACATGGATGAACTATTCCTGAACAATTTCTCCAGTGTATGAGGCACAAACAGGCTTTTCTTCAACATCAGGCATGCATGTCTTCCCCGCCTCTTGCTTTTTAACAAACATATGTATTGTGACCAGTGCAAAAGAAATTCTATTCCCCATTAATGTTTGAGTTTCCTACTCACCCCCTTTTTCTACCCCCTTCAGATGTCTCTCTCGACATTTCAAGATATCAAAAAAGTGCAAGACCTCTGTCCAGAATTTTTTTTTTTGCCTGTAGAAATAGATGAAGTTGTGTGGTTAATTCATTTTCCCCTGTATTCTTTCTACATAGGAATTTGGGGCAAGGAGTATCAATTTCCACAGTCATTTTGGCACTTAAAATCTGCATCTTCTTCCTCCCTGGAATTGCTCATTGCTATTAGGGACCACCCTATTTCATGAGATGCCAAGTTTGGGACTGGAAGTGGGCCCATTATAAATTAAAATTTTAGATATAACTATACCATAACTGTTGCTAATTCTGCTTTCAAAAAAGAATGGCATCCCCAAATACTCTATTTGCCAGATGGTATCTAAGTAATATAACATCTTACTTATATTGCACTATCACACACAGTAGACAAACTGTAAGTATTTTTAAATGATTGAAGAAGTGGATGAGGAATCAGGCCAGCAGGAATTCCATTTTTTTCTTATTTTTTTTCTTTTAGTCATACCCCTTAATTATTCCTTATAAATTTACTATAGCTCTAAAACATTCCTTCCTGGGGAAAAAAAGAAGTTTACTTCATTAAAGATAGTGTAAAATATGTCCCATGGAATCAGATGCTTATTCTTAAAAGCAATGAAGAAATTTTTTCCATGATGTCATACAATGTGTTTCAAAATATCATCAATCAGGAGTTGAGTTACATGTACTTGATGGTTCAACTTGGCTGTCATTCAGTAGCTCTGTTCACAAACTCTCATCTTAAGAGTCCTAATGTCAGCATGATCAACAATAGGAAAGCGGGTCCACAGAATCATTTATCTGAATGGAAGAAAAAGATAGTCATCAATTATATAATAAGTTATTAATTCCTTCTCTGAAGGTAATTTTTATGAAAAGATTGAAGGATCACATAGGCTCATTTCTGAGAAAGAAATTACAAAGTGTAAAGTCCAAATGATGATACTAGAAAAAGAGTCTCAAGAAATCAATTTCCTTCCTTTGTGGATATACCACACTCATCAATGTGTTCTGTTTAAATTGTGTCTGGGACTTATTTTCTGAATAAGGCATACATCTGTTTTGAAACAATCCCCCTGATAGGCTTCCCATCATCAGTTTAATGACCCAAATTCTATGACTCTCGGGCCCTTGAACATTGGGAGGTGCTTTAATATCAGTTGCGAAAAAGAAGAAAAGATCACATTTCTGTTGGCTCAAAACAAAGAAATGCCTTAATGGCGTATCCTGTCTTCTTAATACCAATCCTATCAATGACAGACTTTTGAGTTTTCCAGCGAAAAAGTGTTAGTACAATCTAATTCTTCCTCAGTGATAAAAACAAAATGATTGTTGGACGCCAAGATAATTACTGGACCATTCAAGAAGCCAATGAATTCTTGCCCACATTTTTCAGAATAACGGTCTGTCTGGATACCACGTGAAATAATCCAGGAATTTTTAAGGTGCCTGCCCTGAAATATGCAGATGAAGAAAAAGTCCATTTCAATGTTTATTCAGTTCTAGTAGTATATTAATGCTTCCTTTTACTAATAACATGAATTTAAGGCTCAAATTCACTCATCCTGGTAGTTACAAATTGTCACAGGATTTCAAAAGCTAATGTGATAGTAACAACCACTTACCCCTACCTCTAAACTAGACATCTCTTAGCCACATGGCCAGAGGTTCATAATTAATGAATTAATGAAAGAATGCAGCAGTAGTTTTAACAAAAGATCCTAAAGGTTGGTAACACAGGTGTCTTGTTTTACCCAGCAAACCTCACACACACATTAACCACAAAATATCTCCAGAGCCCCCTAGTCAAGTGACACAGAAACTGCTCACTGCCTGAGATCAGCATCATCCAGTTCTCCAGCACAGCCACACAGAAAATCATACAGTGGCTTTCTAGAATTTTGGCAAAATATGGTTGGCAAAATGGCCAGATCCTACAGAAGTCACTTCCAAAGAGAAGTAAGTCAGGGTGAGCATGTGCCCTTCTTCTATAATATCTGCAGCTAGGCACCCAGTGGGATGTCAGAATAACTAAGAAGCCCCTCTTGAGAAAGTCATCCTCTGGTCCTATCTTCTTATCTATAAAATGATGACTAGACCAGTAGGTTATAAATTCAGAGCAGCTTATGCATAGAGTCACAAGCAACAGAAATTTGTTTACCATACAGTTAGTTTCATTTCCTCTCAAAAGTCATGAAAATTATCCACCAAACAAGTCTGGAAAATAATCTGGCTGAATTCCTAAAAACCCTAACTACCTTAAACATTTTTTCAAATCTTGTTGATTTAAAGTCATCCACTGAGATATTCCAGCATAATATGTCTGTTAATTAAAAATAAAACCCACAAACACAAACCTTGGGAAATTCCTTTTCAGGTGTCACAAATTCTTTTCAATATTCTGCATATTGGTCAGTCTTCAAATATGGATTTGGCCTTTGGAAGTGACCAAACATCATTAAGTATTAGTCGTGTAAATAGGGTGGGTGGTGAAAGTGGGCAGAGCAAATTTAGATCAAAAATGAAGTGTGACTCTAAATATAACAAGACTGCTTTTCCTCTGCCAATCAGAAGCCAAGCCTGGGGGCAATTCCAAGGTTGAAGCTATGGATGAGAGGGTGATCTGACAGGGACAGCTGTCATCAGTCATCCTGTTGACCTTCGGGGTTAATTCACCTGATCTAGCTGGCTGACTAAGGGTCATCTCCACTCGCCCTCACTACCCCATGGGCATCCCTTTTGAAACTCCTTGAATGATAATAAAAAAAAAAAAAAGGAAAAGAGAGCTCTTCTTTCATCAGGAATGACAATTAATGCTTTCAACAAATGTATATTGAGCTCCTTCTACATATCAAACATTGTCTAATATACGCTGGTAAACAACACAGATTAGAATCCTATGCTCTAGGTAAGGACATAGAAAATAAAAAGGAAATAAAATCAACAAAAATTTTAAATGGCAATACATGTAATGAAGAAAAATATGGGGACATCAGATAAAGAAAGACATATTAGGAGGTTAAAACAGGCCTCTCTCTGAGAAGGAAACATTTCTACTAAGATCTGAATGATGAAAAGTTGCCAGCTATAAGAAATCATGGAGAGGATTTCCAAACTGAGGGAATGGTAAACCAACTTCTACGACAGGAGATAAACCAGGTGGTTTCTTTAAACTTCACAGTCAAGTACCATGTGCCTGAGTATAATGAGTAAGGCCCATTATTTATCCAAGTAATTGTATTCTTCTGCCACAAGCATCACATCATTGACATTCTCAAAACATTTCGACCAAAAGCAGCATCTGAGCAATAGGTATGAATCTTCCAAAGGTGACCACCTGGAAAGACACAACACTACCTTGTTTTGAAATGATCTCGGGTGTTAGAATTAAAGCAAGATATTCTCTTAGAGTAACACCAATGGAAATTTAACACATTTTTAAGAAGATGACAGTGGCCAGTATTTTAATTTGGGATTTTTTTCTAGGCCTAAACATTACTTCCTGCTCAGGCAAGCTTGAGAAGATGGGATCAAGGGAGTTTTGTGGTCCACTGAGCAAAGGATGGGAAAATCAGAGAGATTCTGAGTTATAATCCCAGTTGAGCTACCAGGTGACCTTTAGGCAAGTCATTCGACCTCCCTGTGCCTCATGCTCCCAGCTGGAAAATTGGATAAGACCAGCAGGATATCACTGAAAACCAGATGCTGTACCGAACCCAAGCTTTCCCAGCTAAATAAATTACCACTAAAGAGATGGGATGGGGTTGGGGGGGGAGGGGGGAGTCCAACATATCAGCCCATGTGAAATGCTCAATTAATGACATTTGGTCCCTCCTTATATTTAAAAGTTATTAATTTCTCCCATATTTATCAAATCAAATTAATAAAATGAGTAATTCAAATGAGAGTACTATTTCCTGAGATACTTAGAAGTGTCACTCTAGCTTACATTTACTTTGCCAGCATACTTGCAGGTTAATAATTGTTACAATCCCAGTCTTGCCTCATTACACCTTCCCATGACAAATCACGCCAGTGTCAATGACACACAGCTAGAACAACAAAGAGAAGGCCGAAACAGGAGTTTATTTCCCCATTTTTCAAACAAAATAAACTTGCAGTTTCTATGTGAAACAGAACAAAGATGTTTTGTAAGTATTAATAAGATATTTACAAATGGAGAGCAAAATTTCCATCATTCATTAGAGTGTTTTGTCTATATCAATAATGAGTAATATTGTGCTTACAAAGACCAATTCAGGAAACACAAAAGTATTTAAAACTGAGGATTTTTTTTTCAGTTTAAATTAAAACACCTTTATTATGTCTCATGGGAAAAAATATGTATGTATATATATTCATTCAAGTTAAATCATTTTTTGCAGAGAAGAATAGTGATATAGAAACTGATACTCTATGATAAAGTTAATATTTGAGCATATTTGAGAAGTAACAACATACTGATTCTATAACTTGAAATTGGACCACAGGTGGTAACACAGGCTTCAAGCATCATCTGCATGCAAACCTGCTCAACTCAGGTGTATATCATTCCAAACATCTGCATATTTAGGAATATCTGGGTTTCTAGTTTAATTTTTCATTTTCCACTTGGACATACATAGAAAGGAAATTAATTAAGCAAGCTAAAGATATTAAAAGTATTTACGACAGGTGCCACCATTTGCCTAATATTTCACCAAAGGATAATACACACAGAATGTGTGTGGAATGAAAAATCACTTTAAGTGCTCTCCTCTCTCCTCAAAAATTTAACAAACAATAGCCCCTTTCCTCTGGGAGACTTGTGGGGGAGCAGTGATGCCTTCTTGGATTAGACTGCCTGTGAATAAAACAGTTTTTGGGTGGTTGCTTTCCTTTTTCCTCAGTCTAGTGATATTCCACACAGATGCTAAGGTTGCTTTGTTTTATTTTTGAATTAAACGTTGCTGGCTATTCTTTGATCTTAATTCTGATAAAAGCATTTTTTTTTCACCTAAGAACAAGTTTGTATTTCCTTAAAAATCCATGGGCAATACTCCTGCATGATGGATGAGTGGCTAAAGATTATGCAGGTGAGTAACCTTGATAAGGTTGCCTAATATCTCAGAGACTCATTCTCACTCATCTATGAAATGGAAAAGGTAATAATAATCTCAAAAGACCATAATAAAGATCACCAAAATAAAAGTGGTTTGCCAATTATACCATGCTGTAGGAATGTTACCTCTTACTGTTTTTGAGTGTTGTTTATCTTCATGAGTTTGCCTTGAGGGAGTTCCCCAACTAGATAGCTCTTCATCCCCACTTGTACCACCTAACAGATGCCTGACTGGACCTGAATCAGTTACCACAGATGAACCAGCCAGGCATTTCCTGGGATGCCCGAATCCTGGGTAAGTCAACCGAGGGACCACAGGAAGGGAGTCATAGCCACCTGTGTATGCATTTTCCACATACCATCATTCCTCCAATTATAATTATTAGCTATAATCTTTACATTCAAGAGACCACAGGAGTAAGTAACTGGCATTATTTGATATGTACCAAATCAAGTGGTATATATTTTTCCTCTGTTCATTTTCAGCAGGACATTTTCTGTTTTGTTCTTTTTTTTTATTTTTTATTTTTTTTATTCTTATGTTAATCCCCATACATTACATCATTAGTTTTAGATGAAGTGTTCCATGATTCATTGTTTGTGCATAACACCCAGTGCTCCATGCAGAATGTGCCCTCCTCAATACCCACCACCAGGCTAACCCATCCTCCCACCCCCCTCCCCTCTAGAACCCTGTTTGTTTTTCAGAGTCCATTCTGTTTTGTTCTTAAGCATGGGTAAAGATCTGGAACAACTCTAGTCAAAAGAAATGACAATAATAACTAAGACGAAGAGAAGGAGAAAAGGAGAGGGAGAGATAGAGGAAGTGAGGAAGGGAGGGAGAAGGGGAGAAGGGGAGAAGGATAAAGAGAGGGGGAGAAAGAGGTTGAGAGAAAGAGCAAAGTAAATTTTGGAAGAGGAAAGGGTAGATAAAGAGAAGAGCCAGTCCTTGCAAAATCACAAGCAGGTACACAAACTTGGAAGCTTGTAGAGAAATACATAAATCAACTATCAGTCATGTTCAGAAATCAAAGACACTCAAGGTCAGTAATTATCATACAATACTACTGCTGGTGCTTTAAAACAGAGAATGTTATGAAATAACCATCACCCTTACAGGATAAGTGTTAGAGATCTTCTGAATGGAGGTTCTAAAGACTAATATATCTAAGTTTTTAACAGCAAGAAATTAGGTAAGACTTGGAAGGAAAAAATGATTATATTTTATCATGCAGCTAGATGATCCTTTATGCCATTTTTCTTCTCCTATACTGATGTGTCATTTAAAAAAAAATGTTCATAACTCTCTCTTCTCCTAGCTCTAAACTCATTATCACCACAGCACTAAGATATGCTAGCCAAGTTTAGAGCTGTAGTAAATAATGTTAAACACATAATTCATTTTCAATGAATAACTGTTAAAAGTCAATGGAATATGGAAATATCATCATAATAGAAATTTCTGCATAATACATGGATTTTAAAATCTTGGCCTGGCAACATTTGATAATTGGGACATAGCTTCAACAGAACGAAGACGTGGATATGTATTTCTTTGAAACGTGAATGTGCAACATACATTTTTTCAGGTATTATGTTTATTATGTTTATGTTATATGCTACCCAAACAACCAGCTTAAAATCTCATAAAACAATTTAACATTAGAGGTTGAAGTCAATCTTTTCTTTCTCTTTTATAACTAATAATTCTTGAAACTATTTTGCACATATGGACAACCCTAGTCATAGGGTTACCCATAAAAAGATATGATACAACTTGGGAAATTTCCATCATGCTTTGTTCAGTTAGTATCAAGAGCATTGAAGAGTTTCCCCACCCTAATCCCCATACTGATATTGGTAAAGGATTGATAAAGTTGGCATGCCTACAAAGTTCTGGCATTTAGCTGAAAGCAAATCACATTTTTACTATTTGAAGATTTTGATGAAACAGTATAAAGTATTTCAGTGGTGCCCAGTAGAGCCTCTTAAGTTAATAATATGCATTTTAAAGATTTTTTAAAATTAATTAATTAATTAATTTATTTATTTATGAGAGCAATCGTGTGTATGTGCACACAAGCAGGGAGAGGGGGAGAGGGAGAGAACTACAAGCAGACTCTGAGCTGAGCCCAGAACATAGGATTTGATCTCACGACCCCGAGATCATGACCCTAGCCAAAACCAAGAGTCAGATACTTAACGAACTGAACCACCCAGGCACCCAAATAATATGCATCTTAAAACCTCCCAAGGGGCACCTGGGTGGCTCAGTTGTTAAGCGTCTGCCTTCGGCTCAGGTCATGATCCCGGGGTCCTGGGATCGAGCCCCGCATCGGGCTCCCCGCTTGGCGGGAGGCCTGCTTCTCCCTCTCCCACTCCCCCTGCTTGTGTTCCCTCTCTCGCTGTGTCTCTCTCTGTCAAATAAATAAATAAAATCTTTAAAAAAAAAAACAAACAAAAAACCTCCCAAAATAATGATAGCCATTTTATGCAATAGATTATGATGGGATCTTAAAGTCTGCCTGATCTATTGGGTTAATGTGAAGGATATTTGCAAAATAAAAGCAACTGGTTTTCTTTAGAAAGAATTTGTTAGCTGATTTATATCCAATACATCCTTAATTATTAATGTAAACCTATAATGCCTAGTTGATCACTCCTTAACTCAAAATAAGTACTAAAATAAGTCAAGTAAAGTTCATAAATCCAAGATACCTAAAAATTAAAATGCATGGTGGAAATATATGGTAAGAGGCATAGCTTTAGCTTGTAAAATTTCGTCTGTTTCAACGGCAAAGCTTCTAAAACTAGTTTATTTCACAGGCAGGATACTAAGTAGGTAACTAGAATCAGCAGCACATATTAACTGACATAATATGATACACAAAATTCAACCTCAAATATTACCTTTGATATATTATGGCATTCTATATTTTCTAAAGGAGCTCATTTCACATTTGGATGCTTGCCAAGTTCTCTGAATTTTACCTAGTACTTAAATGTGGCTTTTAACCATGACTTACATACATATTCCAAAATTTACTGTCTGCCTTATTATGCTCTCTGTGGTAACAACTGCTCATTTGTGCTGACTCATATTCAGTACTTGGTCTATGATGGCTAATATTATTTTCTTACCTATGCAAAAGAAACTCAATTATTCATTATATTTGTATATTTGTTCATTAGAACACTCCCCTAATTTCCAAGACTTTAAAATAATATGATAATCTAGACTTTCATTTCTATTCCCAGTTCCAATTGCAAAGAAGATTAGATTTGCATTTTTCTCCACCACATCCCTTGGCCCCTCATCCACACTTCTTATAAATGCAACTATTTCTCATGAAAAAGAATTATAATACAGGACATTGTGCTTGGCCTGGATCCTGCCACCACCAAAAGATGCATTATGTACTTCAGGTTTATGATACCATTAACTTTCAGCCATTCAAGCACAGCAATGAAAAATGAAGCCCACCATATAATCTTTATCTCCAATGTCATCTGCAGACCCACAGCTGCCTAACAACCTTACACCTCCACCTGGATGTCCTAATGACATCTCAGACTTAAATGTCTGAAACTGATCCCCCCATTGCTTCAGCAAACTTGTCCCACTTTCTGTCTCCCACACGTCAGTGAATGGCACCACAAGCTACCAGCTTGTTGCACTGCATGAAAATAGGGCAGAATCACCCAAATTTTCTGATATTCAGTCAACAGTGATTCCCAGCTGCTTATAACTGTACAACATCTCTTGACTCTCTCCCTTCATCCCTATCTCTCTTGCTATAGCTTCTCAATTCAGGCCCTCCTCACATCGGCTAAATGCCAGTCAATCTCTCCACAGCTGCCAGAGTAAACTATTAATATGGAAATCTGTCTATATCACTTCCTCTATGGATCCTTTAGATGCTTCCTGTTGCTATCATCGTAAAAACCAAGCTCTTTGGCAAAATATAGAAGACTCAAAAATTAGTTCTTGTCTGCCTCCCGTCTGATCTATCAACAATCCCATACTCCCATCCAATTCTTTACCTTCATTCTAACTGTACCCATCTTTAAATTTTCAATCTATTCTCATACCTCTTCCCTATCACATCTAGTGGTTTGGCTTCTTTTAACATTATGTTCCTTCACCTAATTAATTCTATTTGTCCTTAGAAATTCACTGTAGATATCCCTTACTTCTAGAAACCTCCCTGGACTTGGACCCAGTGTGGAGGAATGGTACCTCCTGATCCCCTTCTGCTTACCTTCTAGCATTTTCATTCACTCTTTGCAGTTAAAACTGTACAAAAATTGTTTCACTTCTTTGAATTACATCTCTACTTGCCTATCCTCACACACCTTCACATAATCAAACTATAAGTTCTTTGAAGTCAGGGATACTAGCCTCCAATTCTTTACATGTAATATAACACCTAATGCAGTTTCTTGCAAATGGTAGATGTTCAGTAAGTGGTGGTTACATAGGCAAATGAAATTAATTGGTTAATTTTCAACTATATACAAACTCCTCCTCCCTTTTTTGTGTGTGTCTTTTCCACCAGAGTTTTTCAAAGGTTTTTAATGACTGGCTACTTTAGCAAAAATAATTTGAGGTCACTTTCTACTTTATTTGGCCAATTCTTCAAAAGAGCAGCATGGAACAGGGAGAAGCAAAAAGAGAAAGAGAGAAAAAGGAGACTCCGGTAAGTCACAAACTGTCTAATAGCTTTTTATGCATTAAGAACTACATGTCCTTCGAAGATGTCATACAGTTTTATAGCCGTAACTTCACTTTCCAAAGTCTGTGACATTGAGGTCAGATTCCAGGATAGAAGAAATAGGCAGGAAACCTATTCCACATCACTTAAAGGGTTCTGTCAAAATTCCTACCTCCTGGCAAATGTTCAAGTGCTAGCTATCTTCTGTTTGCCCCTCCAGATCCACATTCTGCCTTCTCCACTCTGTACTCTGTATAGTCCCTAATCCAGTAGTTTCCAGTTGATTTCACCCATGAGGAGCCCAAGGAGGAAATGGATGGAAAAAAGAAGGTGAGGGGAGATGCTGAGTCCTGTCTCCCTCTCTTCAAGGTCACCTTGAGCAGCTGAAGGCAACTGATCCTGTAAGGGCAGCTTCCTGTATATGGCCCACTCCTTATAATGGTAACAACATGGATTTCTCCTCATCCCTTCAAGAGTAAGTAACAGATTACTAACCCCAGGTTATTTCCCTATGCCTTGTGGTTATCCTTCACCCCACCTAGACCTTTGTAAATAGTCCCTTTGTATAAACCTTCCTCAAATCAAGTCATTCAAGTATGCCTTCTGTTTCCTATTGGGATTCTGACTGATACACACCCTTCTCATTATTCTTTAAATGATTCCTTATTTTGCTGACATCATCATTTGAATTATGCTTCTGGATTAAGGCAATAATCCCAAGTGGAAGAAGGCAATATGTGAAAGAGGTGTGCATTAACCCATTAGGACCCACTGAAAGTCTTAATAAATATGTTACATTTCCTGAGGAAAATAGGACTATTTACAATGAAGAAGGAAGCATACAAATTGTTCCTACAAAAGTGGCTATAGAAAAATACTGGGAATTTAGAATGGATGAAGCTAAGATGACAGGTAGACAAACCAAAAGGTGTGTGTATGTATGTGCATAGTGTATGTGTGATGTTATCATCTGAGAGAAAGAAAAGATTTTTAAAGGTGTAAAGCTTTAAAAAGCTTTTCAGCCAAGCAGTTACCACTCCATGCCTGACTTGACTCTACCATATCCATATTGCACAAGTCATCCCCATTCCAGCCTAGAGCACTTGCTGCTCTTTCTGTGTTGCTGATGTCCTGCCCACACCCAATAAGACTGAGGTCTCAGATGGACCCATCTACCTTCACAGAGACAGGCCCCAGGGTGAAAGAGAATTTTTCAGATTGTGAAAAACTGAGTTTGCTTTGGCCCATAATAGCAGTTTAAGTTTGAATTTCTTCTTCTATATCTGGGGATAAAATGTGATCTGATCTCAGGATATGACTGAAAGCTCCTGGTGGCAAGTGTTAGGCCAGGTATGGCCTCATATTGTTGGCAGAATGCCTTTGGGCTGGCACCTAATAAATTGTTCACCAAATGAACTATGACCTAAATGGTTTAACTGTTTATAGTGGGGGCTTGGGTGGGGGGAGGTAACCTATGAAAATTATCTTTAGTTTTAACTGGGGAGGAAGGAATAAAGGAAAGGAGGGTGGTTTGAGGGAAGAAGCATGCTTAATAGAAGCATTTTAAAAACTTAATTCTAGAACTAGTTCTGTATCTTATGCAATGTTAGTCAAATGTGATTACACTCTTCCTCTATAAAAATAAAATAATAACTCCCTTACAGGCTTGTTGTAAATATTAAATTCTGGTTTCTTTTTTTTTTTCATTTCAAACATCCTTCCAGTTCTGAAAATCAAAATGACCTTCTTAAAGACAGGTTAATTCTTTCTCATTGTTGCTTCAATACTAGACTTCTGCTTATCCAGGCACCTGTAGTGTTGTTTGTGCCACCCACCCCCAATATCTGATAATCTATAAAAACCGAAGTATTATATAGTTGTGTAAAACTGAGTTCTGTCTAAAGTCTTCTGATACAAATCTCTAGAGGCTAAGGAGATGCTTTATAAAACATTTTAGGTTTAATTAAGCTCTTCTCACTACTGATATCCTGAAAGTGAGCAGTTTCATTTCTTCTGAGCAGGGACCTCAGAGTCAGCCAAGAAGCAAGTTTTCTTACGTGAACCCCACAAGAAATATTAGAGTAGATGACCACTCAGTCACTTGGCATTAAGTCACTCTCTTGAAGATACTGCCAACAAGAGTTTAAATTGTATTGGTGGCTTTTGTGAGTTGGACCCTGGTCAGCTGAGCTCTTTGACTCCAACCACCAACTCATTTCACATAATTGACTGCACAGCCCTCAGTCTGCAACATTTTTTCCAAGACTTACCTTGTAGAGGCGGGATTTGAATCAGTGCCCTCAAGGCAATAGGCTTCAAAATACACCATTAATAACCTCTGCATTCCATTCACACTAGATAAGGCCTTCTGGGTTGGGGGGAAATTCATGGGTTTTATCTATTTGGGCTGGCATCACTGTTCAGTCAAACCTTGGCTAGCCAGTTCATTTCACCCCAAGCCACAAGTCTACCTTTGGGAAAAAACTTTTGGAGAAGTAAACATGAGGGGAGATGTCACAAAAGAAGAAGCTGCCAGTTTCTCAGAAAAGGTGAAACTAAATATAGCAAGAACCTATAAATTAAAAAGCTTTTCATTGTTTTCATATTTGGGCGTATTTGCTCTGTTGAACCGTCTCTATAATAAACATAGTAAAAGATCACTTCTTTATAAATTGGTACAAGAATTGATCATTTTTTGTTTTAATATCTGAAAGTTATTAGGGGAATAAGGTTTCTGTACACAACTGAGTCAGTTAAATGCATCTGCTTTATAGAAGAATTAGGCAAAATCATAAAAGGGATAATTGATCAAAGAAGGGTCTTTATTATTTTTTACAGTATCTAGCCCTTGAGTAATTTACCAGTGTTAAGAAACACAACAAATCAATCTTAACTGACAGGATCTTTATTTATTATATGCTTTTCTTACATTTATGTGATTTAAATTAATGAAGCATTTAAATTTTTTCAATTTTGAGCACATCTGACAGTAGTCAACACCTAAGAGCTTATTTTTTCAGCAGTGATTTGAGTGTGCTCTTGCTAAATCTTTGGACTGTCCCCAACTTGAATTTAATTTCACATTCAACTCTACTGTAAGCAACCCAGATATGCCAAAGGGCTTTTATGAGTCTCTTTTTAAATTTTTTCATTACAAATATATAAAAGTATAACTCAAACAGATTTTGATCTTTTTTGATGATTGAGATATCTTCTCAGCAACTGTATGTTCATTAAGGTAAAACGTGACTCAATTTCTTAGTCACCCAGAATTGTTCTGAAAAAAAAAAAATATAGGGAGAAAAAAATCTTACACTTAAAGATTTATTCCCATACTAACTAAAAATGAGAATACCAAAAATAAAAAGTAATTTTGGGGCTTTAAGGAGGGCAGGTGCTGTGATGAGCACTGTTATATGCAACTGATGAATTGCTGAACACTACATCTGAAACTAATGATATACTATGTGTTGGCTAATTGAATTTAAATTAAAAAAATAAGCAATCAATAATTATTTGTTAAATTACTAAAAAAAAGTAATTTTAAAACACTGAAGTATGACCTAAATGGTTTAATTGTTTATAGATTTTTTGGGGGGAAAGGGGTGGTTAGCCTATGAAAATTTTCTTTATTTTTAATTGGGGAAGAAGGAAAAAACACAGGGAGGGTGGTTTGAGGGAGGAAGCATGCTTAATAGGAACATTTTTAAAACTTAATTCTAGAACTAGTTCTGTATCTTATGTGATGATATTTTAAGAATATTTTCCAACAATCTGCTTTGTTAACCCCATTTTCTCCCTGGCTAATAGGCTCTAGCAATTCTCTATCATCCACAGCCTTCTTATTTGCAAAGTTGATATTTTTACCTTATAAATTAAAATCCTGCATAAACTGTCCATGTTATCTACTCCTAGAATATTCAACTGGTAATATTCCTACAAAATATTCCATTGCTAAGAGGAAAGAAATAAATCCAACCCCTTTGCCTACTATGGCACTTCAACAATAACTTTTAATGGATTTGAATCATTACCTGATTTTGTGATCTTGCACTATAGTATCATTAGTTACATAATGAAGTCCTCAATTTAGGACTCCTCATTAGATTAATCAAATTGTGATGCCTTAAGATTAGGTTAGGGAAATGTCAGCACATGTTAATTTATTTAATTTTAGAATTATATATCAGAGACCAAAGCAATTTGCAGGGTCAAATTGTCTTTCCACATATCAGATTCATGATCTTTTGGGTTCACAGATCAAGTTCCCTTCTTCCCATGTGCCATGTGAAAACCATCAAATGCTGTTTAGCTTACACAATGTGTTATACACAGCAAAGCCTGCTCCTTCAGTGGGTACAAAGAAGGTAATTCAATCTTAAAGTTCTACTGCTGTCATAAGTGTTTATGACATCACCAAGACCTAGCAGATGAATTGTAGCTTTGTCTTCCTTCTGCTAACATGCACTATTAGAGATGGACCGTCAACATCTAAGAAGTCATTTTAACCCCTCCTTTACAAAATTCGCTGCTGATGAAAATTCCCTGAATGGCCAGGATAGTAGAACAAATGACTGCTAGTCCTCTAATAACTCTACCAGTGGAGGAAGGCACAACCCTCACTGTCAATTCTGAGTTCACACACAATTATGCTTTTTATTCCCAGACCTCAAAAGCTCTTGCAAGTTAGTGAACATTTTAAGATCACCTCTCTATACCCAACCTTGAAGGTCCAGTTCAAGTCTTACTTCCTGGATAAAGACAGGGTAGTCTTGAGGGAAAGAACATAGGGCTGGACTTGGAGAAAAAAATAGTTCAAATTCTGCCCCACCACTTACACTAGCCAAGGTGGATATTACTGGCCTCCTGTTTCTTCCCTCTACCATTTATGTAAGAGCTAATAAGGGCTTTTATGGGAATGGCCCTGACAATTGTTCAAGGGATGATCCTTGATCATTTAAAGCAGTCAATATAAGCCCACTGTTATCAAGTCTTTTAGGAGTAAGGCTTACCCAGCCTAAGCCAATTAGCACATGGTTTTCTTATAGACATAGTGATTGATTCAGAAGTGGACAAGTGATCTAACTTTGTTATAGCCCAGTAAAGCTTTTGATTGTTTCCTCTTCTTAAGGGTAGTGTGGTATACAGTTCAGAGGCCTGGAGCTGCTGCAACTACCATAAGATAAGGTACTTGGAAGACAAAGCCAATGCAAGGAGAAGGGCTAAATGTAAAGAATCTTGAAGCAAAGGAGCTGAGGGCCTGATTAAACCATACCTGAAGCTTTCCCTACCTCACCATTTTCAATTACATGAGCTAATTGCTTGCATTGTTTAAGACAATTGGAGATGGGTTTCTTCTGCTTCCAAAGTACCCTGATTCCCTAGCTCCATAATCTTCAGCTACTAAATGTCTTCATCTGTAAAATGAAGATACCACTGAGACAGGGAAAATGAAGGGACCCTATGAAAGACTGTTTTTTTGCTGCCTCTATTCTTGCTACAACCTACACCCCCACCCTATACTCCTTATGGGACACATAATGTATGTCCTCCTTATAAAAGTCAAGGAGTTAATGATTTCTTTGGCATCTTCCAGCACAATAGATTACATCTAAAGTGTGATCAGGGAAGGTCATCATGTACATTTTCCAAGACCACTGACTCCAGACACCTGATGCCAAGAGCCCTGGCTCTAGGGCATAGGTGACTTATGGAGGACACCGAAACACCTGTTTTAACCAGTTCCTGAATGCCTGAGAGGACATGTACACCAGACCACTGTCCTCAATAAAAACTCTAGACCCCAAGCAAAGATGAGACTCACTCTTCTTTCCTTTCTGCACCTCCTGGATACTCTGTCTATATCTACACCCTATCTCTAATAAAGTGATCTCACTTCCTCTTGGCTTGCATTTGAATTCTGTCCTGCACAAAGCCAGGGACCCTCTCGACTGGCCTGGCAGGACCCCCTCTGGATCCTCAGGTGTGGCCAGCCTGCATCACTAGCAAGTACCCTTTATAGCATTATTGAGGAATAATGAATTGATGCACATAAAATGCTTGGCACGTGGTAGCTCTTTTTCTATCAGTGGCCTGAAAGAAGTACTCATTTCTCTAAATTCTTAAAGTACTTGTCTGCATTCTACATATTTATCATTCTGCACAGCCAATTTGAATTTTGTTGTTAATCTTTTAGGATCATGGATTCTTGGCATGGGGCGGGGGGGGACTGAACTTCAATAATCCCTTGGAGAACCAAAAAAGAGCTACAGACTCTATCACAGAAAAAAGAAAATACGTCACGTATGCACTGATGAAGACAACAGCTGCCATAATATACGAGGAGAGATGCTCTATAACTAGAAGACTAACAGACTAGACAAATTAATGAAACTTTCATTTAATATCCATCCCCAACAAATATTATGACCACTTTGAACAAGTTATCAGTCCTTTTACATAACTCTGAAGTTTGTTAACCTAATGCTATAATAGTCTCTTCTCTCCTATTCAGTAGCATGCTACAAGTTTTCTAGTACCTAAGTGACCCTGGTGCCCCTTCCCCTTTGAATCACAAAACTTTTTCTCCTTTGCGACAAAAAATAATTTTTATGAATAATCTTAGTTCAATATGTATTTTTTAAAAGGATTTGATTTTGATATACTAAGATGCCAAAGGATTTAATGCTTATTTCAGGTAATGGATACTTTCTCTTCTTCCTGCATGCAGTTAGTAAAGTACTGTCTTATGTTAACATTCATCAGTTCAGAATAAGAACACCTGAGTAAATTTTATACTATCTGTATCATTTAGGCTTTGCTGCTTCACAAACAACCCAAAATTTAGTGATTTAAAACAATAATTATTTATTTGCCTCATGGTTCTTACAGTCAGCAATTTGGGCCAAGGTGAAGCTGACTGGTTGCTCTACTTTCAGTTGGCTCCCTCATGTGCCCATGTTGCTGTTGGACTGATTGAGGGTTGCTAACATAGGATGGTCTCAACTGGGACCCAGCTCTGTTTCATGTGGTCTTTCATTCTCCAGCAGTCCAGCTAGACCTCCAGCATTGGGGGTCCAAAAGAAGAACAAAAATGTACACAGGCTTCTGGAAGCCTGGTCTGGCACAATGTCATTTCTGCCACATTCTGTTGATCCAGTCAAGGCACACAGCCACCTCAGATACAAAGATCAGGAAATACTTTGACCTCTGGATATGCAGAGCTGTAGAGGCGCATTGCAAAGGGTTATGGATACAGGGAGGGGAATAACTGTGACCATTTTTGCAATTAATCTACCACACCCTCTCTTTCCCTTTCTACACTTTAAATCCTCAAGCACTCTATCATGTTACTTGTACCTTTGGTGTTTATCACTGTACTTCCCACAACTTTAGCCCAGTCCCCCACAAAACTTGGTGATGGTGTCTATCTTAATTCCTTTGGGCTGCTATAACAGAATACTATAGACTGGGAAGCTTACAAGCAACATAAATTCATTTTTCACAGTTATGGAGGCTAGGAAGTACAAATAAAAGGACTAGCAGATCCGGTCTCTGGTAGGAGCCCACTTTGGAGGTTCACAGACACCATCATCTCTGTGACCTCGCATGGCAGAAGTGGCAAAGGAACTCTCCAAGGTCTCCTTTTAAGGGTATTAATCACCTATAAAAGGCCCCACCTCTTAATACCATCATGTTGGGGGGTAGGATTTCAACACACGACTTTTGAGGGGACACATTCAGTCTATAGCAATAACTTTAACCATTATATCCATTTATAACAAATCTAGTCAGCCAGAAGATCTATTCATTCATGTGGAAATAAAGCCACAGATACTGCAAATGGTTAGGTTAATTGGTTACAAAGCAATATTTGTCTCAGTCATTGCATAACCCTGACTGTACTACAGAATAAGTTGGGGTGCTTTGAAAACTATGGATGCCCACCAATTACAATTAAATTAGAACATCTGAGGCTGGGACCTATACATATTTAAAAGGTGATTCCACTGCACAGCTATGGTTGAGAATGATTGGTTTAACTATCAAATATCCAACCACCTACCTACCTAATAAGACTTCAGTTCTCAAAATTGAGTGTGCATCAGAATCACTTAGAGATCTTGTTAAATGCAGATCACTGGGCTCCATGACCCAAATTTCTGACTGAATAGATCTGTCTGGCTTGGGACCCAGGTGATGATGAAGATGCTGGTCAAGGGACCATGCTGTGAGAATCATTGTTGTAAAGGAACATGGTCCCTAGGGCGCCTGGGTGGCCCAGTCGGTTAAGAGTCTGACTATGGCTCACGTCATGCTCTCAGAGTCCTGGGATCAAGCCCTGCATCAGGCTCCCTGCTCAGCAAGGGTCTGCTTCTCCCTCTCCTTCTGTCCCCCCCCCCACGTGCTCCTGCTCTCTCTCCCTCTATCTCCAATATATAAATTAAAAAAAAAAAAAGAACACGGCCCACTAACATTTAAAAAATACACCATCTCAGAGATATATTTGTACCTAGCATTGCCAAGTTGGCAGAAGTTCCTAATTTTAGACCTATAGTAATTCCAGGAGAGGAAAAGGATGATTTCTCCTATACCTACCAATGTTTGGGTCCCACATCCAGTGATTCTGATTAAATTGGTCAGTGATTCTGATTAAACTGGAACCAAGGCATTACAAAGATTAGAAGTTGTCCCAGGTGATTCCAATGTGCTGAAAGGATTAAGAACTACTGGCCCAGTCATTTTCAAAGTATTGTCCCAGAATCAGCATAAACATCACTTGAGAACTTGTTAAAAATGCAAACTTTCAGGCTCCACCCCGTACCTACTGAATCAGAAACCGGGGGTGGTGCTCAGCAATCTGTTTTAACACGTTCTTCAGGTGATTCCGGTAAATGTTGAAGTTTAAGAACCTCTATATTAGCATATACTAACAATACAAAGAAGCAAAGTTAGTGTTGAATGAGTGATACAGATTCCAAGCCCCATAAGTGTTCTCAGAAAGTCATGCTAGGGAGTTCACTGGAGTTAGGCCACAGAGGAGGAGTAAAATCTGAATGAGCAGAGAGAAGATGGACTTCTAGCCAAAAGAAATGTGACCAAGTATACATGGGGGTCAGAATCCATAAGTGGTCCTTGGGCAGTGAGGTGACCATACTAGAGGCTGTAGGTGGTTTATGCAGTAGAGAGTCCTAATTCCACATTGGAATATAGCCTGTTCCAGAATATCATTAAAAGATGGAAAGCTGCATGATGGGACTGTTCCAATTTCCAAGCCAAGGCAGCAAATGACCTTCAGAACCCCTCTTACCTCCAGAGAGTTGGAAATAAAATCATTGGTGGAGAGGTGAATTCTCCTGCTATGGGAAATGGAGGAAGGAATGTCTTATTGTGAGAACATGATACTGCCCTCTTTCAGAGAAAACAGATAATGCCAGGGGCACTATTTCCTCTCCTCATTCAACAAACCTTATTGAGTGCTTCCCATATGCTAGGGATCATGTTAGTCACTGGGAACAAAACACAATCCCTGCCCTGAAGGAACTAGCCTAGTCAGGGAGGAGGAGTCAAAGGCACCCACAAAATGCATATTACTTTAAGGTGTTTCATCATATCCAGGAAACTACACTTTTGCTAGCAGTATCTTTAAAAAAGAAAGGATTCTGTTCAGATTTAAGTATCTGAACCCTCTCCTTCCTCCTTCCTCCTCTCTTAGGTCTCCACAGGGAGGCACACAATGAACAATTGCTAAAATGGGGGGGAAAAGTACCATGAGAATGCAACCAACACTGCCCAGTGCTGGGTTCTCTGGTGAAAAATGGATTCAAGGGCCTAGACTCATTTACAAGGACCTAGATGAGTATTCCTATTCTGTTTCCTTAAATCTAGAAATACCAGTTTTACACAGGAAGCACCAAGCCAATTAGCCAATGAGCTGTAGGACAAGGGAGGTGAAAGCCTCCACTACCCAGGGTGGAAAGCTATAAAATAAAATAAAAATTAAAAATCACCAGACTGGCCTAGGGCATCTTTCTGAAGGTTAAGTCAATCTCTTTGTAAAGGACAGGCTGCCAGATGGGAGAAGAGCATAGAGGAAGTGAAATTCTAATTAGCTCCAAGGAGTAAGACTATCTTTTGAAATCAACCATTTGAAAGAGAGGCAGTGGAAGAGAAGACTGAACTATGAACATATGCCTTTTAAAGCACAGTAACCCTGCCCCATAGTAAAAAGTATTCTTTTTTTTTAAGATTTTATTTATTTGAGAGAGAGAGAGAGAGAGCATGAGGGGGGGAGGGTCAGAGGGAGAAGCAGACTCCTCGCTGAGCAAGGAGCCCGATGTGGGACTCGATCCCGGGACTCCAGGATCATGACCCGAGCTGAAGGCAGTCGCTTAACCAACTGAGCCACCCAGGCGCCCCTAGTAAAAAGTATTCTAACCAATAGCTAGGGGTATGAAAAAATCACCTTTACTACTCTTCCTTCTTTAAAAAGGATATAGTAAAGGGATGAAGGGAGCTGGATCTCACACAAGGAATGAAGGTGAGGACTCTCCTAACATTTTAAACTATTTATCCCATGACATAAAGTTCTATCAATCCATACATAGTTTATTAACCCAGCGCTCTTATCAAGGAACTGGCAAATATCTTCTTCAAATTACTTCATCATTTACTTGACTGAATCCAATCTCTTGGTTTTAGTTGCTATGTTCATGTTGGGCTCATTTCCAGCCCATACTTCTTCCCTGAACTCCAGACTTACATAATAAATTGCCTCTTCAATACTTCAGGTGGATGTAACAGGCACTTCAAACTTACCCAGTCTAGAAGTATGCTGGTTCAGAATCCCTCCCCCAGAGCCAGCTCTCTGGTAAACCCCAGTTCTAATCATCCAATGGCTTCCCATATCACTACCACAAAACTCTATGTGAGCTGGACCCACAACCTCACTGATCTTAACCTGTACCCATCTTCCTTGCCTAATCCAACCCAGCCATAGTAGCATCTCTGCTGCTCCTGGAATATGTCAACATCCCCACCTTATAGCTTTGGTTCTTCCTTTTCCCTCCTCCCAAAGATCTACATGGCTTCCTTCTTCACTACATTAGGTCTCAGCTCAAATGTCATCTCAGCAGAAAAAGCATTTCCTAACCATCCTAAAATAGCTTTTCCCTCAATTTCAATCCTTTATCCTGACTTATTTTCATTATACTCATCACTACATATTATATGTATTTGTTTATTGAGTTATAGTGTGTTTCACCCAACCAAGACATAGAGTCCATGAAAATGGGGCTTTGTATGCCTTATTTTTCTCTCTCTCAGTGCTTTGAACAGTAGTTGGCATATAGTAGATGCTCTGTAAATACTTACCAAATTATGTGGTGATTGATCTACTCACTTCTTTATAAATTAGATCTGTGACATCTAAGTAACAGTCTTGAATTGGAACCGTTCTCCTGTGTGTACACAGCCTCCAGCTTTATGTAGTAGGGAACACATGATTAAACATATGATTAAAGAGTCCTTCAGCCCTATGGCTCTTAGAAATTTTTTTGCTCAGCCCACCATTTGCTTGATTCTTCTCTACACACTCACCTCCGTCTTGCCTCCCTGGTCAAGTGGTCTAAGAAAAGTACCCATATCTTTGAGTCCCCCACAACTTCAATGAGACTTGTGGTATAGGAAATTACTGCCCTGCTGCTTCCAGATGTGAGATTCAGACTCTTCCACATGTGTGAGACAGCATGAATGAAAAAATATTAGAGAATCTGGGACATTTTTATGGTCGGTGGGAAAACCATAACACGATAGTTAAATTTGGAACTACCAAGGAAATACAGGTTGAATAACCATCATAATTTTAAGAAATAAATGTTTATTTCTACTTAAACAAACTGAATAAACTACCTGAAAACAACACTGCTAAAGAGAGCTAATAAACCTGAGAAATCAGGGACTTAAATAAAATTTGCTAATGATGGGTTTACTGAGGGGTAACATTTTAGTCCTTATGGCTGCTTATTTGGGGCTCATTTTAGCTTCTTATTGAAATACTTGGAATATTTGTGACCAGTCTACTCAAAATTCCTTTTCAGAATTTCAAAGGATCTAGAATGTGCTCAACTCTAATTCGACAATTTGAGTTTCTATTTAAACTGGAAAACTATTTGCAAACCACTGGAAATAAACATCTAAACTCATGGGTCACCCATGAGAATGAACCTCTCTGGTAATATACAAATAAAGTACCCTCCATGCACTTTTGTCATTTGCTCAGTCTCCCATAAAGAAATGAGTTCCAATGACACTAATCTCTGTAGGGAAGGAAAAAAATAACCCTAAAGGCCTTCATTAGGTTCCCCTTCCCTTTTGACTGTCAAATCTAATTACCTCCCCCCTTCATTACTGTCTGTCAGAACAGTAAGTGATAACAAGTTTGATTTTCACCAAACATATTTAAATTTCACTCTCTGAAATTTTAGAGGGTCTGGTTAGAGGCCACAACTTAATCTTACTACCACTTAAAATCAAAACATGAAGTCTCATCCACAGTTAGAATTGAAGACACACATGCCCTAATGCTTTTTCCCTAATACAGAGACACACTCCATTTTCTCACCCGAGTTTCTTTTAGCAGAGTCACATATAAGGGGAAACTCAGATATTTTTTTTTTTTTTACACCTGAGTCTCACATCTAAGTTTCATAAAGGCTGGATTTAGCTATTATTCTTTTCTTCCAATTCCAAAAGCTAAAAAGATATATCCCAGGGATATATATATATATTTTTTGTAGTATGTACTTTTCTAGTACATTAGCTCACATTCTATAGGACCCTTTGAATGTATAGAAGTAAAAATATCACAAAATTCCCCAAAAGTATGACCAGAAATCTTTGGGACCAAGTTTCATGTGCCCTTTAACATCAAACTAAGCAATATCTATTAAGCACCTACTACAGGCAAAGCTCTGGGAAAGTCAGTGGTGGGTAAGAGATGCCATGGAGAATCACAAAGCAGATTATTTTCTTATAGCATTGGCCTCAAGCTGGCAATAAGCAAAGGTGTTTTTGCTTATTTAGGAAGTGTGATTTGAGCAACAGGCAAAAACACTATAGGCAAAATTGACTTCCTTACCCAGGTGACAGATTTGGGAACATCAGATTAGCCAGGCCTTCAACTTGAGTTCCTCTATAATTCTCATTCAAAGCACCAGTGTCCCTGTGCAGTGGAGAAGATGGAGCTAAATCACTCTAATGTCCTTGTCAATCAGAGACATACATTTCCCTAATGGGAGAGATGACCATGAAAGTCTTAAGACCTTGGAAACTGCATGGGGGCCACCTCCTTCCTCTCCTTGCCTCTCAAGGGGGAAAAAGTAAAGATAGCTATTATCATGAGGGTTAAAGCTATGGAAATGCAGCCACATTTGCAGCAAATTATTACCTCCCACAATGGCTTCCTACCAGAGCCACATCCCATAAACACACATCCAGTTAAGGTGGCTTCAAATCTGTTACTATTTGAGATTTCTTTCCTTCTTTCTTTCTTTCTTTCTTTCTCTTTCTTTCTTTCTCTCTCAGTCTCTCTCTCTTTCTTTCATCTGTTTTGAGGGGGGAAAAAAAACAGGATAGAGGCTGTTTCAAACTGCACATTCTCTCTAGCTACCATCTAGTCAGATATACACTATATTTTTCAATGACTGTAAAATCTAGTCCTCAGTTGGTTCCTTTGTGTCTTGATCTTTGCAAACTTTTGATGTTCTCTCTTATCTTGAGGAAAGCTCCACCTTTTCCTGGTTCAGGCACACTTATTAAGGTCACCCAACTTCAAAGTTCCTCTCTGCAGCTCAAATGGTGAAGTTCTCTGTGTGAGTGTCTAGGCGATGCCTAGGGAAGGAGGAATAATACACTTCTGTAAGGCGATCTGGACCAATGACAATGCTGCACTCTTTTTGCCATGAATACCAATGGTGATTTCAGCCTCACAGGCAGCCCTGATAATGTCTCTAAAAGGCATCAGTGTTCTGTGAGATGCTTCCCAGGTATCCTGTTGCAAGATCTAAAGGGTCTCCGAACTGAATACAGTTGCCCAGTTTGTCATAGGCCATGCCAGAAATGCTAATCAATTTCAGATACATTCCTTGGATAGCAGTGGAGATTCTGTTTCAAATCCATCCAAAAAGAAGTAAGATGCAGGAATGCCTGTCTGTTCCACATCAATTTTCCCTTCACTTCGCCTGGTTTGAGATCACAACATGCAGCCTCCTGCCTTCAACTGCCTAATGTAAAGACATTTATTTGTGCTTGTAAATAAATCAATTCACCCCAAGCTAAGGATTTTAGCAATAATCCCTTTCCCTTGTATCTCACCAAGAGGCATCTTTAAAGTGATTCAAGGTAACTAATTTCTCTGATATCTACTCTCTCCCAAACTGGACAAGTCTAAACATACAGTGCATGAAAGAGAGAAAAGCCTCATGGAAACAGATTGTAAATCTTTGGGGGTGGGGGTGGTGAAGAGCATAGCAGAATCAGGCAACCAAAGAGGCACTGCATCTAAAACAACAACAACAATAACAACAACAAAACCAAGAGTCATCTGGGCTGCCTACAGGTCTAGTGTTGTGGCAATGTCAGGCACTATGTCAAAAACAGGTCTTTTACAAATCTTCTTAAAGTTGGAGACAGAAGGAATATCCTTCATTTCTCAAAAGAACGTGTTTCTTTGGCTGAAAGGCCAAAAAGATATCCTTTCACTCATATAATCAAACCTTCAGTTCTAGTAAACTATTGTTTTGCTTCCATTTTCTTGTGTTTGCTCGCCAACCTCAGGAGACGGTCTGACATAGTGGTTAAGAGATTCAAGTCCCAAATCCATCAATTACCAGCTGTGTGACCTTGGGAATGTCACCTAGTCTCCCTGTGCCTTAGTTCCTCATCTATAAAACAGGAATAGTAAGACCAGTACCTACCTCATGCTGTGGTTGGAGGGTTAAACGTGATAATCTGGGTAAAGCATTTAGCCTGGTACCTGGCACATAGGAAATGCTCAATAAATACTAGCTGCTACGATTATTCTCAAGGGAAGGACAGAAGTAGTCAAAGTGTCAGAGAGACAAATTATCTTAGACACTACTAATGTACAGAGCTACTTGCCTTGGTCCAAAGCTTTTCAGTCTGTCTCCTTTGGAGGCCAAACATGATAATGGAAGAGGCTCCATTGGAGGTAAAGGACACCCACAAGAGGACTAGAGGACAGTGTGTGTTTTCATTGGCAGGCCGCTAACCAGCCAAACCTCAGGAAAGTCACAACACCCACTTGGCAAAGTGATGCTGTCTGCTTTATTGAAAACATCTTAGTATAATAAATAAAATGCATTTTGTTTCCATAGTTTGAACTTGTAATTCTGTTGGCCAGGAGTTGCCAGAGAGAGGATTAGTGAGTGCAATAATGCTTAACAAAGTTGAGCCGATGAAAGAAGAGCTTCAGCAAGTAGTCCCATTTGTGAACAATAAAACACTTTTTAATTGGGACAAAGCAGACACTTCCCAAAAGGTCCTAGGGCCTGGCATGGCACCCTTCCCACAGTTTGGTACCCAAAATATTTTCCAGAGTCACCCACACACCAGAGAGACACCACAGGTCTCAGTCTGTTTTGTGGCTATGCAAGACAGATCAACAATGGTGGAAATTCTCAAATCTGCCAACATGTAAGGCAAGCACAAACACTGCTTGTATGAAATGATGGGAAGCCTGGAAGGTCCCTAGGATTAATGAAAGACTGTGGTGCTGGGCTGTGGGGCCATGGCCTTCTGAACTGGCAAAGGAAGGAGAGTACCAGGAAGGAGAGTACCAGAAAGGAGTGGGCTCTTCTGATGCCAGCGATGTAGCCCATAACTGGCTAGTGCAGTCCAATAAACGCTGTCTGGAAAGTGACAGAGGAAATGATACATGCAATTTAACTAGGTAGAATTGATTACTAACCTAGAAATCAGTGCTTCAGGCAGCTGAAGAAGCAACAGCTTCAAGAGCAAAAGGGCACAGCTAAATATGAGGACTGAGAGGCAAGAATACAGAGTTGTAAGGCTGGGTTTCCCATGGGTTTTCTATAGGGAAGGACAATGACAGAATGCATCGCATGGCCCATATCTTTACAGGGTAAGCTGGCACTCTATTATGATGATATGTCCAGAGAAGGACCACATTGGCAGTTAATCAATCATCTTACCACAGGAATTTGTGTCTTAAGAGCCAGGTAAGCAGAAAAGTGGCTACAAGAGGGATTCAAAATAACCTACGAGCACAAGTTCACAAATACATACAAAATTGTCCAAGCAACAATGGATTTAAAGGAAAGAAAATTAAACAGAGAGGGTGGTACCAGATCATGGAAGTGAATGGACTTTAGATTTGATTCTCAGATAATATCAGTTTTTAAGATTAAATGAGGAAGTGGTACTATTTGTTCACCAAATATCAACTAAATCTCTTCGTTATACCAAAGTTATCTTAAGGTTACACCATGGCTGGCCATCTTTCATTTTCCATTTCTTAGGGTAAGAAGATTAGTCATGTATTCCAGCTATGCTGTTCGCTATAGACATTGCTTTAGTGCTTTGCCACATCTACCTTCTCTACTCCCACCGCCACATTCACCATCACTGTCACTATCCCACTATCACCTCCACTTCTACCACCCCTTCCATCTTCTCTGTCACTACCTCTACCCCCACCACCACCTCAACTTCTACCTCTATTACCAGCTGCAGCTCTAACAAGTCCACTACTATCATCCCCATTCCATTTCCACCATAACTTCTGCCACTATAGTCACCACCTTCACCATCACCACTTCCACCCTACCACCACCACTGTCATCACATCCACCTCCCCTGCATCTCTACCAATACCACTATTACCACCATCTCCATTTCTACCAGTACTACCACCACCATCACTACTAGCTCAACCACCTGTGCCATCTCTTCCTCCTTTACCATCCTACCTCCTTCCATCACCAACATGTCCACCTCTACTTTCACAAACTCCACCGTATCTTCCACCTCCCCTTTCACCCAAACCAACTCTACTACCTCCACCACCACCACCTCCCATTATATCCACTACAATATCCACCAACTCCAGCGACACCTCTGCTCCCACTATCAATACCATCACTTCCACTACCACTTCCTCCACCAGTTTCTCCATCACTGCCTCCACTTCCACCACTGTTACCACCTCTACCATCATCACTATCACTACTAATTCTAAGTAGTGTCCACCAGCATCAAAACCACCTCCACTATACCCATCACCTTCACCACCACTATCACCACCTCTATAATCACCAACTCCAACACCACATAGCCATTGCTACCACATTAATGTATCTATAAGCTAGAAGCTAAGTATTTTATAACCATTACCACTATTTAATTCTCACAGAAATTCTATGAGATGTGTATTCTTATTCCAATTTTATAGATGAAAGTCAGAGAAGTTATGCCACTTGCTTCAAATCACACAGATAAAAAGTATATCCAAATTTCTAATCTAGGAGTGTCTAATTCCATGCTCCTATGTTCTACTGAATTGTGAACTATTCCCTAAGAAGAAGAAAGCAAGTACAGAGTAAGTACTTTCTCTACATACCTGTAAGGACAAAACAGAATGCAGTAAGTGTTAAAAGCAGAGATAGAACTCTGCTAGTACAGACTTAGCCTATGACCAAGATAGGCTTATCAATATGAGGTAGCCCTGAAGAGGAGACAAATATGTCACCCAGACAATTGAAGCTATCAAAAACAGATGGTTTTATAATAGCTAATGTCTCTCCATTTCTTTAAATGAAGATTTATTACAATTAAGCTAATGGACATTTTGAAATGGAAAGCATAGTTCAGAAATAAAACATCAAAAAATATGTTGGCTGTTGATACACATCTATAAGTCTACATCCTGACAGTGAAAGTGAATTGCTCATTTCCTTAATATGGTATGGTTTTAGTTAATATTACTTTAGAATATCTATATAAATTAGAAGAAATGGAAGAATCATCGTTTGCTTATCCCATAATACCGAACCAAATTTAGGAATTAAAAAAGACATCATATATCTTAGCCAACAGTCTCAGGATATCCTTAAATGATAAACCAGACCCATAATCTATTCATCCTAAAACCCAGGCAAAAATCACTGCTTGGAGTAGTAGAAAGAATCTGAACTTCAGAGTCAAGCAGAACTGAATTTTTATCACAATTTTTCTACTTATTAGTTCTGCCACTCTGGGCAGGTTACTTAACCCATATTTCCCAACTGGTAGACTGAGGCCCACTGTCATGTCACATATCAGTTACAGGTGTGCCAAGTTATTGATGCCTTTAGCCACAGGGGAGAGCATTATATCCACTCTCATGCATTCAAGTTCTTACTAAATTATGAATGATTCTCAAATTTACATCTCCATTCTTGTCTTCACTACTGAGGCCCAG
Organism: Neomonachus schauinslandi; assembly: GCF_002201575.2. Lineage (NCBI taxonomy): Eukaryota > Metazoa > Chordata > Mammalia > Carnivora > Phocidae > Neomonachus > Neomonachus schauinslandi. The sequence continues at coordinate 101,966,970 of NC_058412.1, forward strand.
ATCCAAGTTTCAAATTTCCTTCTGGACACAGACACAAAGATAACATATCAGCATCTCAATTCTTCCACCTACCACTAATCCCAAAAAGCCTATTTTATCTGACAGCAACTAATTATATGACAGCAACTAATCATCCCATTAGTTGCTCAGGAGAACAACGTCTATCCTTACCTTTCACCACACCATATACTGCATTATCATGCCACCATGGCAAATCTTGGGACTCTCCTTTTACAATACCTCAAACATCATTTATACCCCTACTGCCCTACTTCACTGTCACATTTTTCCTGGACTTATTATATTAGCTTTCTCAATGGTCAGCATGCCTTGAATCCCACTTGATCCCAATTAATTCTATAGTTTCTTTAGCATTTAACAGTTTTTAATGAATGAGTCCTAAAATACAAAACTAGTCATGTGTTGTATTTGGACATCATCTTTCACTCTTTCTTATGTCCACAGCCTTTAAAATATGACTGTAGCTCTTCCATTAGGAGGGAAAGGATAGCAAAAATAAACAACTGGAACTATATCAAACTAAGAAGTTCTGTACAGCAAGGAAACAATCAACAAAATAAAAAGGCAACCCACAGAATGGGAGAAAATATTTGCAAACCATATATATGATAATAATAGGAGTTAATTTTTAAAATCCAATTAAAAATAGACAAAAGACCTGAATAAACACTTTTCCAAGAAAGAGATATAAATGGTCAGCAGGTGCATTAAACAGCACATCATATCACTAATCATTAGGTAACTGCGAATAAAAAACACGATGAGACTCATACCTATAAGGATAGCTTTTAGCAGGAGAAATAACAAGTATTGAAGAGAATGTGGAGAAAAGGGAACCCTTGCGCACAATATGTTGGTGAGAATGCAAACTGGTACAGCCATTATGGAAAACAGTATGGAGGTTCCTCCAAAAATCAAAACTAGAACTATTATATGATCCAGCAATCCCACTTCTGGAAAGAAACAAAATCTGTTATCTCAAAGAAGCATCTAAAGTCCTATGTTCACTAGCATTATTCACAATAGGAAAGATATGAAAACAACCTAGTGTCTGTAAATGGATGAATGGATAAAGAAAATGCATTATGTGTATATACACAATGGAATATTATTCCTGCCGTTTGCAAAAACATGGATGAATCTAGAGAACATTATGCTAAGTAAAATAAGCTGGATAGAGAAAACAAATATTATATGATCTCCTTTACATGTAGAATCTTAGAAAAAAAGTTGAACTCATAAAAACAGAGTACAGTACAGTGGTGGTTATCAGAGACTGGGGGTAGGTTGGGGGGTTAGGAAGATGCTGGTCACAGGACACAAGCCTTCAGTTATAACATGAATAATTTCTGAGGATCTAATGTACAGCATGGTGACTGTAACTAGTAACATGGTATTATGTACTTCAAATTTACTAAGAAAATAAAACTTAGGAGTTCTCATCACACACAAAAAGTAAATACGTATAGAGATGACTGTGTAAATTAACCTGATTGTGATAATCATTTTACAATGTATATGTACATCAACTCATCATGCTATACACTTTAAATACATTTGTTAATTATACCCCAATAAAGCTGGGAGAAAGAAAGGGGTGGGGGGAGGCTGTTTTGCCATGCTTTAAATAGTGAACTCTGTGACTTGCTTTGGCAAAAAATAAAAAGTAAAAATAAATAAATACATGTGCCAAAAGCATCTGTGTGTAAAATCTAAGCCTGGGTATGAGGAGTCCTTACTTGCTTCCACTCTCTCTTTGGAAATCCTTTACTCTACAAGTGAATAAACACACACTGCCTGCTGGAAGATAAGGGACCATGGAGAGTAGAGACAAACTTGCCCATCTGATTCCATCTTAGAAATTCCTGTCCCTACCCTAGCAAACCCAGCAGATGATCACAGATAAATAAGTAAGCCCCTCCAAGACCAGAAGAACCACCTAGCAGAACCCAGCCCAAACTACTGACCCTCAGAATCAGAAGCTAAGTAATAGTTGATTGATTTTTTAAGACACTAAACATTTTTTGGTCTGTTTATCAAGCAGCAATACCTTATTGATACATTTACCCCTGTTTGTAGTGAGCTTGTGATGTACCTCCACTGAGGAGAAAACAGACTAAAATCAGTCTGATATAAAAGTACCCCATTCCAGTCCTCTAAGCAAAGAGAGACCCTAAAAGCAAATAGACCAGAAAGGAACACAGACAATATACGGTAACAGTCACCTTACAGGCAATACAATGGCACTAAATTCCTATCTTTCAATAGTTACCCCGAATGTAAATGGGCTAAATGCCCCAATCAAAAGACACAGGCTATCAGACTGGATTAAAAAACAAGACCCATCGATATGCTGTCTGCAAGAGACTCATTTTAGAACCAAGGACACCCCCAGATTGAAAGTGAGGGGGTGGAAAACCATTTACCATGCTAATGGACACCATAAGAAAGCTGGGGTGGCAATCCTTATATCAGACAAATTAGATTTTAAACCAAAGACTGTAATAAGAGATGAGGAAGGACATTATATCCTACTTAAAGGGTCTATCCAACAAGAAGATCTAACAATTGTAAATATCTATGCCCCTAACATGGGAGGAGTCAATTATATAAGGCAATTAATAACAAAAGCAAAGAAACACATCAACAAGAATACAATAATAGTGGGGGACTTTACACACCCCTCACTGAAATAGATCGTCTAAGCAAAAGATCAACAAGGAAATAAAGACTTTAAATGACACACTGGACAAAATGGACTTCACAGACATATTCAGAACATTCTATCCCAAAGCAACATATTACACATTCTTCTCTAGTCCCCAAGGAACATTCATCAGAATACATCACATCCTAGGTCATAAATCAGGTCTCAACTGGTACCAAAAGATTGGGATCATTCCCTGCCTATTTTCAGACCACAATGCTTTGAAACTAGAACTCAATCACAAGAGGAAAGTTGGAAAGAACTCAAATACATGGAGGCTAAAGAGCATCCTACTGAAGAATGAATGGGTCAGCCAGGAAATTAAAGAAGAATTAAAAAAATACATGGAAACCAATGAAAATGAAAACACAACTGTTCAAAATCTTTGGGATGCAGCAAAGGCAGTCCTAAGAGGAAAGTATATAGTAATACAAGCCTTTCTCAAGAAACAAGAAAGGTCTCAAATACACAAGCAAGCCCTACACCTAAAGGAGCTGGAGAAAGAACAGCAAATAAAGCCTAAACCCAGCAGGAGAAGAGAAATCATAAAGATCAGAGCAGAAATCAATGAAATAGAAACTAAAAGAACAGTAGAACAGAACAATGAAACTAGGAGCTGGTTCTTTGAAAGAATTAACAAGATTGATAAACCCCTGGCCAGACTTATCAAAAAGAAAAATGATCCAAATCAACAAAATCAAGAATGAAAGAGGAGAGATCACAACCAACACCAAAGAAATACAAACAATTATAAGAACATATTATGAGCAACTCTATGCCAGCAAATTAGATAACCTGGAAGAAATGGATGCATTCCTAGAGATGTATCAACTACCAAAACTGAACCAGGAAGAAATAGAAAACCTGAACAGACCTATAACCACTAAGGAAATTGAAGCAGTCATCAAAAATCTCCCAAAAAACAAAAGCCCAGGGCCAGATGGCTTCCCAGGGGAGTTCTACCAAACATTTCAAGAAGAATTAATACCTATTCTTCTGAAACTGTTCCAAAAAATAGAAATGGAAGGAAAACTTCCAAACTCATTTTATGAGACAACCATTGCCTTGATCCCAAAACCAGACAAAGACCCCATCAAAAAGGAGAATTACAGACCAATATCCCTGATGAATATGGATGCAAAAATTCTCACCAAAATACTAGCCAATAGGATCCAACAGTACATTAAAAGGATTATTCACCACGACCAAGTGGGATTTATCCCTGGGCTGCAAGGTTCGTTCAACATCTGCAAATCAATCAATGTGATACAATACATTAACAAAAGAAAGAACAAGAAACATATGATCCTCTCAATAGATGCAGAAAAAGCTTTTGACAAAGTACAGCATCCTTTCTTGATCAAAGAAAGGTACATACCTCAATATCATAAAGAGGTACATACCTCAATATCATAAAAGCCATCTATGAAAAACCTACAGCGAATATCATTCTCAATGGGGAAAAGTGAGAGCTTTCCCCCTAAGGTCAGGAACGCGGCAGGGATGTCCACTATCACCACTGCTATTCAACATAGTATTGGAAGTCCTAGCCACAGCAATCAGACAACAAAAAGAAATCAAAGGCATCCAAACGGGCAAAGAAGAAGTCAAACTCTCACTCTTTGCAGATGATATGATACTTTATGTGGAAAACCCCAAAGACTCCACCCCAAAACTGCTAGAACTCATACAGGAATTCAGTCAAGTGGCAGGATAGAAAATCAATGCACAGAGATCAGTGGCATTCCTATACACCAACACCAAGACAGAAGAAAGAGAAATTAAGGAGTCGATCCCATTTACAATTGCACCCAAAACCATAAGATACCTAGGAGTAAATCTAACCAAAGAGACAAAGGATCTGTACTCCGAAAACTATAAAATACTCATGAAAGAAATTGAGGAAGACACAAAGAAATGGAAAAACGTTCCATGTTCATGGATTGGAAGAACAAATATTGTGAAGATGTCAATGCTACCTAGAGCAATCTACACATTCCATGCAACCCCCATCAAAATACCATCCACTTTTTTCAAAGAAATGGAACAAATAATCCTGAAATTTGTATGGAACCAGAAAAGACCCCGAATAGCCAGAGGAACGTTGAAAAAGAAAAGCAAAGAAAAGAGGTAAAAAATGACCTAAACTAACTAGCCGGGAGAAGGGAAACTGAGTTTTGATATTTTTAAAATGGATCAGGGAAGGAAACCATGTGTGGAAAATAATGATGATAATTCTATATATTGTTGAATTAAGTAAAAAACATGAAGGGGATGGAAATCATTCTGAAATTTGGTTGAGATAAATTTATTGATAAGGTTAAGGGGAACAACTGATTTAGTAGACACTGAGGTGTTAAAGAGGTAGACAATAGTGAAGATGTTGACCTTTATTTTAGATGTGATTTTTGCCCCATGATTTAAGCCTAGAATTTGACAAACAAGAGGATGGAGGAAACAGTTTTTGAGAAGCACTGATAGGGCAACTCCATAAAGATAAATACAGCTAGGATGGCACACCAAGTGGTCTTGGTCTGATTTCATTTTGTTTGATTTGTTTATATGATTTTGAATTTCTTTTTCAGAATCATCTTTTTTTTTTTTGCAGATTCTTTTTTTTATTATGTTATGTTAATCACCATACATTACATCATTAGTTTTTGATGGAGTGTTCCATGATTCATTGTTTGCATATAACACCCAATGCTCCCTGCAGTACATGCCCTCTTTAATACCCATCACCAGGCTAACCCATTCTCCCACCCTCTCCCCTCTAGAACCCTCAGTTTGTTTCTCAGAGTCCATAGTCTCTCATGGTTCATCTCCCACTCCGATTTCCCCCCCTTCATTCTTCCCTTCCTGCTATCTTCTTTTTTTATTTATTTTTTTAAACATATAATGTATTGTTTCAGAGGAACAGGTCTGTGATTCAACAGTCTTACACAGTTCACGGCGCTCACCATAGCACATACCCTCCCCAATGTCTATCACCCAGCCACCCCATCCCTCCCACCCCAACCGCCACTCCAGCAACCCTCAGTTTGTTTCCTGTGATTAAGAATTCCTCATATCAGTGAGGTCATATGATACATGTCTTTCTCTGATTGACTTATTTCACTTAGCATAATACCCTCTGGTTCATCCACGTCATTGCAAATGGCAAGATTTCATTCCTTTTGATGGATGCATAATAGTCCATTGTGTATATATATATATATACCACATCTTCTTTATCCATTCATCTGTTGATGGACATCTTGGCTCTTTCCACAGTTTGGCTATTGTGGACATTGCTGCTATAAACATCAGGGTGCACATACCCCTTCGGATCCCTACATTTGTATCTTTGGGGTAAATACCCAGTAGTGCAATTGCTGGATCATATGGTAGCTCTATTTTCAACTTTTTGAGGAACCTCCATACTGTTTTCCAGAGTGGCTGCACCAGCCTGCATTTCCACCAACAGGGTAGGAGGGTTCCCCTCTCTCTGCATCCCTGCCAACATCTGTCATTTCCTGACTTGTTAATTTTAGCCATTCTGATTGGTGTGAGGTGGTATCTCATTGAGGTTTTGATTTGGATTTCCCTGATGCCGAGCAACGTTGAACAGACATTTTTCCAAAGAAGACACCCAAATGGCCAACAGACACATGAAAAAGCATCATCAACTTTTAAATGAAAGACGAGTTTTGTGTTTTATTTCATTTTTGTTTATATCTCCAATTCAACCCAGATCTATGAGCAGGAAATATGTTTGTTAGTGTGAACTGCTGAGAATCTGAGGTTGTCTGTTATATGGTATTATTGCAGCAAAATCTGACTAATACACTGCTTCTCTGAGGGAATTAACTGTTGATTGAGTATGGGTATAAAAAAAAGGACAGAGTCAAAGTTTACTTTGAAATTTAGAAACTAGGTGACTGAGAATGGAAGTGCCACTCCCATTATATATTCATGTACTAGGTAAACATTTATGTCTTTCTTTTCATTTATTCTATATGTATAGTTTTTAACGCACTTTTGGGGAACAAATACCCTGTTGAAAATATGACAAAAACTACAGATGCTTTCTTGGAAAAAATAACAACAAACAATATTTCACAAATCATCTTCTCATAAACCCCAATCTCAGAAAAATATTAAAAAAGAGATAAAAGAAAAAGCTTTTGTTGATATTCTCCTTTCTAGATTTGGAACTTTCTTTACCTTCCTTTATATAATATGACTGCAGCATTTAGATTGTGATCAGAGAAGAGTAGGTCTCCTGTATTCTGAGCAGAGCTATAAAAAGTGTCTTCATTACAGTTTGAAAGGGCTGGCCAAGATCGTTGTTTGGAAGAATGAGTTAAGGTATATAAAGCATTGCATCTAAAATCAGTAGTGTGTAGATAATGGCACTCATTAATTTTCAATCTATTCACTAAAAAGTGTACTGGGGGAATAAAGGAAATTTTAGAGTAAAAAAATTGCTTAAGTAGCTTTCCTCAAAAAAAAATGGAATATGGAAAATATTTTAATGGAAAAATTTTATTTGATACAAACTTACAGAAGTATATCTTTTCCAGATTAGCAATTTTCCATTCATGACTATCCTCTAAAAAGGAGAGAGTGTTAGCCAGTTTAAAAGATATAAAGAGTTATCTCTTTAAACTCAGAAGACAATAGAGCCTCCCACAGAACTCCTTACAGTCTTCTCACATGCTTTCTCCTGGAATAAAATGTTTATTATTAGAAACACCTGAAAGGGAGAGAAATATTGAGCCAAACCTAGGGAAGGGGGTCATCTACACAAACATCTCCTCAACTAATTCCAGGTTGACCCTATCTAACAAGTTTTCACTTGTTTTTTTGACCCTGAGAATCTACATGTAATAATTTTTACTTGAAAGGTGAGTTACATTTGAAACAATATAAGAAATTTCTCAAAGCGGCAAAAATAAAATTGTTCTTTGCCTTGGCCTGCCACAATTACTTCATTGCTATGACATATGACATCATAGTTAGTCCTCAGACTCGGGGGTGTTTCTAATGAGCTGGAGTTGGAAGGGTCCCAGTGGAATGCAGTGAACCAAAAGGCCCACTGTTCTTTCAAATTCCAACATGATATTAGGAGGGAAAACAAAGGGCTCTTCAAGAACCAGAGGTCAACCTGTTCAGTGGTATCAAAGGTGGTAATAATGAGAGGGAATGGCAAGACAGTTTCACAGCATGGCAACAGATAATTGTTACCTATCTCTACCGTTTTATTACTTCTACTTCATGAATAAAGGTAATGAATATATTTTCAAAATATTCTGATAACTTGGTATGCTATCACATGAGATCTTTGACACAGAACTGTATCAAAAGAAAATTATAACAGCATACACACACACACACACACACACACACACATATAATGGAAAAATACTTTCAATTTTAAAAACTATACATAGGGAGTAAATGAAAACAAAGATACAAATGTTTACTCAGTATATGAGTTAGCTCCCTTTCTGCTCCTGGGCACAAAGGACCCTCAGAGGGACAGCCACCTTCCCTAGGGCCCTTGTGAGCCATTAACTACATATTCCCTTCTGGGAATGTATCTAATTATTTAGCCAATTTATCACCAGGACAGCCCCAGTGGCTAACCACAACATCAACATACCAGAGGTCACAGGAACTAACAGGAGCCTCTCCATAAGCCAAAAGTCAGAAATGGACATGGGTATCTCATTCCTAGTCCTGCCACCCCTAATGATCAGCTAGCTTACAGAGTGTAGACAAGCTTCTTAGTAATCTACAAAGAGAAATGATGAATAATATCTAGTTTCCAAATACACTCACAAATTTCAGGACAGATCTGTTCAACACACACCCTTCTATCTATGAAATGGTTGGGGCAAAGGGAAGGTGGTGCTATTAGCTTTAAGTTTCTCAAACATACTCCAAAAATATTTTCTTGGGAAAGCCCATGAAAAGACCACAATTATAGTGGGAGAGTTTAGTACAACCATATTAAAAAATGAAGAAGCAATAGAAATACATAACTAGGAAAAAAATAAATACATAACTAGGGATATGTAAGATTTGAGTAAAACAATAGCTTTGATATAATGGGCCTAGATAAAGACTTTTATAGCCAACAAACATAGACTATACCTTATTTTAATTTTTTATTATGGAGAACTGCCAAACATTTATAAAAGTATACAGAGCAATCTAGTGAACTTCAACATGTCCACTAAGCAGCTTGATACTATGCCAGCAAAATTTTATTTCTTTTTTTATGTTATGTTAATCACCATACATTACATTATTAGTTTTTGATGTAGTGTTCCATGATTCATTGCTTGCATATAACACCCAGTACTCCATTCAGTAAGTGCCCTTTTTAATACCCATCACCAGGCTAACCCATCCCCCCACCCCCCTCCCCTCTAGAACTCTCAGTTTGTTTCTCAGAGTCCATTGTCTCTCATGGTTTGTCTCCCCCTCCGATTTACCCCCCTTCATTTTTCCCTTCCTACTATCTTCTTCTTCTTCTTTTTTAAAAACATATAATGTATTATTTGTTTCAGAGGTACAGGTGACTTCTATCCTCTTCATTTTTCTTCCTTTTCCTTTTTTATATTATGGAGTCATAGCACACTTTTTAAACTCCTGTGATAGATTTATTGCAAAATGTGTTCCCAGTTCTTCACCTATCCATCCATACCCTTGCCCTTTCTGTTACTTTAGTGCCCTCCCAACACAAGCGGCACAGAGACAGACATGAAATTTTAGCCACATTATCTTAACAGAAATAGCAGAGAATTGAAATAGAGCTTCTACCTTCTCTCTTTGTTTCTAACATCCCCATGAGAAAATGTCTGAGCTAGCTGACTGGAGGCTGAAAGTCCCAGTGATCCTAGCTGAGGCTAGCCTAAATTAGCCAACAGCCAGCCAACTTCCAGATCATCAAATAAACCTAGCCAAAATCAGCAGAACTTTCTAGCCAACCATTCCCGGACTGTGAGCAGTAAGCGTTATAATTATATGCAGCTGAGGACTTGTAGTTGTTTCACAGCATTATTCTAACAATAGGTACCTGACACAGAACCTATGGAAAATATATATTTTTATGTATTTCTGGTCAAGATGAAAAAAGAGGCACACAAAAGACAAGAGCCCTCCCACCATACACACAGAAATTAGGTAAGTAGGAGAGAGAATATTTTTTAAGATTTATTTATTTATTTGAGAGAGAGAGAGAGTGGGGGGAAGGGGCAGAGGGAGAGGGAGAGAATCCTCATGCAGACTCCCCACTGAGCATAGAGCCCAACGTTGAGCTTGATCCCAGGACCCTGAGATCGTGACTCCTAAGCTGAAACCAAGAGCCAGACACCTCACCAGCGGAGCCACTCAGACGCCCCAAACAGACAATATTTTTAATCAATAAAAACAAATACTAAATGATGTAATGTATGGGGATTAACATAAGAATAAAAAAATAAATTAATTAAAAAAAACAAAAACAAAAACAAATACTAGCTAACAAATTATGCATTAATATAAAAAGAGAAAGTAAGTGAAAACAGAGAGAACAAGGTAAAGGCTGACAGTGCCAGATCTTGAGATGTGCACTGGACAGAGATGCTGGTGACTTGAATTTATCTCCTACAGGGAAATGTGGCCCAAGCACACCCAGAGACCAGAGCCAGGGCCACTGTGTGAGTCAGGAGACTATTGCAGGGGTTCTTGGAGCATGAACACTGGCTGAGAAAAGCAGTCACCACCATCCATTATATTTATAGTCAACTGAATTCAATAAGAGTATCAAGACAATTCAGTGGAAGAAAAGAATAGTCTTTTCAACAAATGATGCTGGGACAACTGAATATCCACATGAATGAGAAAACTGGACTCCTAACTCACACCATATGTAAAAACGTACTCAAAATAGATCAAAGATCTAAATGTAAGATATAAAACTATAAAATTCATGGAAGACAACATTGATATAAATCTTCATACCCTTGTATTATACAATGGTTTCTTAGATATGACACAAAAAGCATAAGCAGTTAAAAATATACTAGAATATAAAAAATAAAATAAAATAATAAACCAGATAAGTTGGACTCGATCAAAATTAAAAACTTTTGTGCCTCAAAGATATCATCAAGAAAGTGAAAAGAGAACCTACAGAATGGCAGAAAATACTTGCAAATCATATAGGTGATAAGGTTCTAGCATCCGGAGTAAAGAATAAAGAAGTTAAGATCAACAATAAAATAGAACCCAATTTAAAAATGAGCAAAAGACTTGAATAGACATTTTCCAAGAAGATATACAAATGACCATAAGTACATGAAAAGATATTCAACATCATAGTCATTAGGAAAATGCATATCAAAACCACAATGTGATATATATCATCACACCCACTAGGACAGCTATTAATAAAAAAGAGAATAACAACTATTATTTAGGATATGGAGAAACTGGCACCCTCATGCATTGCTTGGAGGAATGTAAAATAGTGTAGCATCTTTGGAAAAGAGTTTGGCAGTTTCTCAAAAAGTTAAAGTAACCATATGATCTAGCAATTCTCTTCCTAAGTACATATCCCAGAGAGCTGAAAATATATATATGCACACTACACTGTTTGCAAAAGTAGTGCTCATAATAGCCACAGAGTATAAAAAACTCAAATGTCTATATGAATAAGTAAAATATGGCATATCAATACAATGAAATATTATTCTGCCATAAAAAGTAATGAAGTACTGATTCATGCTACAACATGGATGAACCTTGAAAACATTGTGCTAAGTAAAAGAAGCCAGACTAAAAAGGCCACATATTGTATGATTCTAATTATATAATTTGTCTAAAATAAGCAAATATATAGAGGTAGAAAGTAAATTTGTGGTTTCTAGGGGTTGAGGGAATGAGGAATGGGAAGTGGCTGCTAATGAGTACATGATTTCTTTTGAGGGTGATGAAAATGTTCTGGAATTAGACAGTAGTGATAGTTGCACAACTTTGGGAATATACTAAAAACTAACGTAGACTTTAATAGGGTATGTTTTAGGACACAAGAATTATATTTCAATAACAATAATAATAGAGACACAGAGGGGACAGATTCAGTAGATTATCAATATCTAATAGGAGTTCCAGAAGGAGAGTAGAGAAGAAAAAATAGAACATCAATAAACAGATGAGAACTTTCCAGACTGAAGGATTACACAAGGCCTCAGATTAAAATATGCTTAAAAAAAACCCAGTATGCTGAGTGTGGAACTGGATTGATAAAATAAATCCATATATGAACTTACCTTGGTGAGAATGAAGAAAAAAAAAAAAAAACCCAAAACCTAAAGTTGCCAGAGAAACTATAAATTACCTAGAAAAGAATGACAAAGACACTAATTGCAGCCTCTCAACAGCTCCAACAACTGTTTAAAAAATAATGGAGCATTATCTTTATATTATTCAGGGAAAATTACTTTTAACTGGAACTCTGTATTCAGTAAAGCTATAACTCAAAATGAGGTTCCAGAAAATGGCATTTGTATTTTTTTTTATTTAGATGTAATTAGCCAACATATAGTACATTAGTTTCAGATGTAGTGTTCAATAATTCATCAGTTGCATGTAACACCCAGTGCTCATCACATCACATGCCCTCCTTAATGCCCATCACCCAGTTACCTCATACCCCCACCCACCTACCCTCCAGCAACCCTCAGTTTGTTTCCTATAGTTAAGAGTCTCTCATGGCTTTTCTACCTCTCTGACAACTTCCCATTCAGTTTTTCTTCCCTTCCCCTATGACCCTCTGTGCTGTTTCCTATATTCCACATATGAGTGAAACCATATGAGAATTGTATTTCTCTGATTGACTTATTTCACTCAGCATAATACCCTCCAGTTCCATCCACATCAACGTAAATGATATTCATCCTTTCTGATGGCTGAGTAATATTCCATTGCATTTGTATATTTCAAAAAAAAAAAAAAAATCAGTGAATCCCAAAAGTTTAAATTTATACAGGACACATTATTTGGCTACATTGCCTTAAATTATATGCTCACAATAAGCATACGCTTTTCAAGGAAACTACTGTAAAACCGATTTTAAAATTCTTCTAATTCCTCTAAGAAATCAGAACTAAAATTAAATGTTATTTAAAATGAATGACAAGAATATAAGTGACCAAAAATAGCATTTTTAATTGTTATTCTATTCCATCTAAATATCACCACATAATTCAAGATAATTTTTTGTACCTTAGATCATATCTATTTTGTTTCTATATTATTTTTTCTACTTATTTCTATTTTTATTCTTTCTACTCCTACTTTTTTCCTTTTTTCCGTATCTTTTTGTATCAACTTTCCATTTTACCTGTTTCTATCCTATTGTTTATTTCTCTTCTCTATTCTGCATTTTTATTTTTTTATGTATTAGTTGTATACACCATACCCTGATGCTCAGATATAAATAAGGAAAATTTGATTTATTTACAATTCCTCATGTCTCCTTCTATTCTCCTGCTAGTATTTGATATTCCTGTTATTGCTGTGATTCAGTTCCTCTTTTAATTTTCTTAAATGCTCCCATCCCTCGTCTTACTGAGGTTCTCTCCTGCTATAGGACCTTCGTTCATTCCGAGGCTTGTTAAATTTACACTCTGGCCACAGCTGGGGTTGCTGCCAGTTTATTCTGCTCTTGCTACCCACTTCTCCCACCCCCTAGAGCCAGGTCTCTGTGCACATTCATATGCTTGAATGTCAGGCTGCTGCTCCTTCTCTGCTCAAATCCCCACCTAGGCTGCCCCTTGCCCTGGGGCTGTCATCACCGCTGCCCTATTGGCGCTACCAGTGCTGGCCTCCCACTGCCATTTGCTCTCTGGGTTCTCATCTTCCAGAGGGGACCTTGAACAGTTCCGATGATTTTATGTTCCTCAACACTCTCCTTCACAGCTATGTGTATTTTGCCAGGATGGCTGCATTGGGGCTGACTACCATGCTGGTTCTGTGACCAAGACCCCTCTTTTCATCCTCCAGCCCCATTAATGGATCTAGCTAATTTTGTCACAATTAGGAAACAATTATCTCTACTGCAGGGCTAAGAAAAGAGTCATGTAGCAGGTGGCCTCTGATTCTTTTAAAAATGTAAATAGTTGAAAAATTGCTGATGTAATGACTGTGCATTCAGTTTATGAAAATTCATCAAGTTGTATATTTACGATTTATACACTTTTCTATAAATGAGGTAGTAGAATAATTATTTTAATAAGTAGTTTTAAAGTGTTATAATTTTTAAAGTTTAAAAATAAGACATAAAATTAAAATCTTTTAAAAAATGAAAAATTTAACATAACTACAGATAGAAAATGTTAAGAGGATTTCTGCTTGTGGTGGGAAATATGAGGACTCTTAGTAATTTTCTTTGTTTTACCTTTCTGAATTTTCTAGATTATCAGTAATTAGAAAGTGCTGCTTTATGTTTATATTATACATATATTTTACATATATATACACATACTATCTGTATATCTCCTAAATTATCTCTATTAACCTCTCTCTCCTCTCTGAATAGCATTTTTGAGAATACTTATGCGTAATAAATGAGAATAGAGATAAGAAGGATCCTGGACACACAGTCCACTGGTACATCTTTACCTATGCCCCATATTTTCTCTTGTCCTATTATTTTTTTTCCTTCTTCATTTAGATCTTCATCACTGTCTTCAACGTTCCTGTATTTCACCATTTACTTAAAATAGTAACCTTACTTTACCTAAAATTTAACCTTATCTCCTGTACTGTTTCAAAAATTCCTTGTTTTACTCATTCAGTAAATCTTTAAAATAAAAGACATTAAAAAAAGCTTTTAAAAGTTTTCATAACAGCTAAATGAAGCTATTAAATAAAAGATGTCTTCAGGTTAATCACAATAATGAACTGAGACCATCTGAACAGGGAAAAGTCTCAAAACATTTTTCATTTTGATTCGGACTTAATATTTGCTTTTATCAGATATCAACTTTGAGATAAACCTTTTAGAAGCTGGTCCATTGTTTACAACTAACCCAGAACAGTTTTAAACAATTCCCCTTTATCTGATGGAATGAAGATTGTTAGAGATGAGCCCCAGCTGGGGCCCAAATTAGAGTAATTAGGAAGCAAAAAGCCAAAGTACTTTCCTATAATGTGTTTATTTTATTAGAAGATTAAACAGTATTACTGGTACAGAATTTGTCATTCTTACAGAAACAGAGAGAGAGGGCATTGCTTAAGTGCTATGTGTAGCAGATATGAAAGTTAGAATCCTAGAAAACAAGACTGGGTTATCAAACAGTAAGAGATATGCGAAAAAGGACATGTAATTTTACTTTTATGATAAGAATGAAACCATTACCAAATAAGGAAATGGCTCATTAAAACTATCACAACAAAACATTTCTGTCATATTTGTAAAATTAAAATTTAAAAAAATCCCACATCACTCAATATTGTTTACATCATTATCTCCTTATTCAACATGCATGCAATATTATATAAAGAAACATTCAGGTACTAAAATTTAGCAATTCCATCTTTGGATTTATTTCAAATGCTTTTCACAAATGTGGCCAATTGTTTTTTTTTTTTTTCTTATAAGGTTTTTATTTTAATTCCAGTATAGTTAACATACAGTGGTATATTAGTTTCAGGTGTACAATACAGTGATTCAAAAATTCTATACATTCATTATTCAGTGCTCATCATAGTAAGTGTACTCTTTATTCCCCTTCACCTATTTCACCCATCCCCCTACCCACCACCCCTCTGGTAAACCATCAATTTCTTCTCTGCAGTTAAGAATCTGTTTCTTGGGGAGCCTGGGTGGCTCAGTCGGTTAAGCGGCTGCCTTCGGCTTGGGTCATGATCCCAGGTTCCTGGGATCGAGCCCCACATCGGGCTCCCTGCTCAGCAGAGAGCCTGTTTCTCCCTTTCCCTCTGCCTGACGCTCTTCCTACTTGTGCTATCCCTTTGTCAAATAAATAAATTTTAAAAAAAATCTTTAAAAAAAAAATCTGTTTCTTGGTTTGTCCCTCCCCTGCCTTTTTTCACTTGTTTGTTCAATTCCACATGAGTGAAATCATATAGTATTTGTCCTTCTCTGATTGACTTAGTTAGCTTAACATTTTACTCACTAGCTCCATCCATGTCACTGCAAATGGCAAGATTTCATTCTTTTTAATGGCTGAATAATATTCCATTGTGTGTGTACATATGTACATATATGTATATACATCACATTTATATGTATATCTATGTGTGATATATATACATATATATATCACATCTTTCTCCATTCATCTGTTGATGTGTACTTGGACTGCTTCCATATTTTACTATTGTAAATAATGTTGCAATAAACATAATGGTACATATATCCTTTGGAATTCGTGTTTTTGTATTCTCTGGGTAAAAATACCCACTATTGTAAGTGTGGATCACTTTTTGAGGAAGCTCCATACTGTTTTCACAGTGGCTGCACCAATTTGCATTCCAACAAAAAATGCACAAGAATTCCATTTTCTCCATATCATACCTAACATTTGTTGTTTCTTGTGGCTTTGATTTTAGCCATTCTGACAGGTAGGAGGTGATATCTCATTGTAGTTTTGATTTGCATCTCTCTGATGATGAGTGATGTTGAGCATCATTTCATGTGTCTGTTTGCCATCAGGGATGTTTTCTTTGCAGAAATGTCCGTTCCTATCTTCAGCCCATTTTCTAATTGGATTATATGTTTTTTGGGTGTTGAGTTGTATCAGTTCTTTATATATTTTGGATACTAACACTGTATCAAATATGTCATTTGCAAATATCTTCTTCCAATTCTATAGGTTACCTTTTAGTTTATTTTTTATGTTATACTGATCACCATATATTACATTATTAGTTTTTGATTTAGTGTTTGATGATTCATTGTTTGCGTATAACACCGAGGGCTCCATTCAGTACGTGCCCTCTTTAATACCCATCACCAGCCTAACCCATCCCCCCACCCTCGTCAGTTCTAGAACTCTCAGATTGTTTCTCAGAGTCCATAGTCTCTCATGGTTTGTCTCCCCCTCCGATTTACCCCCCTTCATGTTCCCCTTCCTGCTATCATCCTTTCATCCTTTTTTTTCTTTTTTTAACATATAATGTATTATTTGTTTCAGAGGTACAGGTCTGTGATTCAACAGTCTTACACACTTCACAGCGCTCACCATAGCACATACCCTCCCCAAAGTCTATTACACAGCCACCCCATCCCTCCCACTCCCCACCACTCTAGCAACCCTCAGTTTGTTTCCTGAGATTAAGAATTCCTCGTATCAGTGAGATCATATGATACATGTCTTTCTCTGATTTATTTCGCTCAACATAATACCCTCCAGTTCCATCCACGTCGTTGAAAATGGCAAGATTTCATTCCTTTTGATGGCTGCATAATATTCCATTGTATATATATACCACTTCTTCTTTATCCATTCATCTGTCGATGGACATCTTGGCTCTTTCCATAGTTTGCCTATGGTGGACATTGCTGCTATAAATATCGGGGTACACGTAACCCTTTGGATCCCTACATTTGTATCTTTGGGGTAAATACCCAGTAGTGCAATTGCTAGGTCACATGGTAGTTCTATTTTCAACTTTTTGAGGAACCTCCATATGGTTTTCCAGAGTGGCTGCACCAGCTTGCATTTCCATCAACAGGATAGGAGGGTTCCCCTTTGTCCGCATCCCTGCCAACACCTGTCATTTCCTGACTTGTTGATTTTAGCCATTCTGACTGGTGTGAGGTGGTATCTCATTGAGGTTTTGATTTGGATTTCCCTGATGCCGAGCGATATTGAGCACTTTTTCATGTGTCTGTTGGCCATCTGGATATCTTCTTTGGAAAAATATCTGTTCATGTCTTCTGCCCATTTCTTGATTGGATAATTTGTTCTTTGGGTGTTGAGTTTGATAAGTTCTTTACAGATTTTGGATACTAGCCCTTTATCTGATATGTCATTTGCAAATATCTTCTCCCATTCTGTTGGTTGTCTTTTGGTTTTGTTGACTGTATCTTTTGCTGTGCAAAAACTTTTTATCTTGATGAAGTCCCAATAGTTCATTTTTGCTCTTGCTTCCTTTGCCTTTGGTGATGTTTCTAGGAAGAAGTGGCTGTGGCTGAGGTTGAAGAGGTTGCTGCCTGTGTTCTCCTTTAGGATTTTGATGGAATCCTGTCTTTCAATCATTTTGAGTCTATTTTTGTTTGTGGTGTAAGGAAATGGTCCAGTTTCATTCTTCTGAATGTGGCTGTCTAATTTTCCCAACACCATTTGTTGAAGAGACTGTCTTTTTTCCATTGGACATTCTTTCTTGCTTTGTTGAAGATTAGTTGACCATAGAGTGGAGGGTCCATTTCTGGGTTCTCTAATCTGTTTCACTGATCTATGTATCTGTTTTTGTGCCAGTACCATACTGTCTTGATGATGACAGCTCGGTAATAGAGATTGAAGTCCGCAATTGTGATGCCACCAGCTTTCCTTTCTTTTGCAACATTCCTCTGGCTATTCGGGGTCTTTTCTGGTTCCATACAAATTTTAGGATGATTTGTTCCATTTCCTTGAAAAAAGTGGATGGTATTTTGAGAGGGATTGCATTGAATGTGTAGATTGCTCTAGGTAGCATTGACATCTTCACAATATTTTTTCTTCCAATCCATGAACATGGAACGTTTTTCCATTTCTTTGTGTCTTCCTCAATTTCTTTCATGAGTATTATATAGTTTTCTGAGTACAGATTCTTTGCCTCTTTGGTTAGATTTATTGCTAGGTATTATGGTTTTGGGTGCAATTGTAAATGGGATCGACTCCTTAATTTCTCTTTCTTCTGTCTTGTTGTTGGTGTATAGGAATGCCACTGATTTCTCTGCATTGATTTTTATATCCTGCCACTTTACTAAATTCCTGTATGAGTTCTAGCAGTTTTGGGGTAGAGTCTTTTGGGTTTTCCACATAAAGTATCATATCATCTGCAAAGAGTGAAAGTTTGACTTCTTCTTTGCTGTTTGGATGCCTTTTCTTTCTTTTTGTTGTGTGATTGCTGTGGCTAGGACGTCTAATACTATGTTGAATATCAGTGGTGAATGTGGACATTCCTACTGTGTTCCTGACCTTAGGGGGAAAGCTCTCAGTTTTTCCCCATTGAGAATGATATTTGCTGTAGGTTTTTCATAGATGGCTTTTATGATATTGAGGTATGTACCCTCTATGCCTATACTCTGAAGAGTTTTGATCAAGAAAGGATGTTGTACTTTGTCAGATGCTTATCTGAATCTATTGAGTGGATCATATGGTTCTTGTTCTTTCTTTTATTAATGTATTGTATCACACTGATTGATTTGCAGATGTTGAACGAACCTTGCAGCCCAGGGATAAATCCCACTTGGTCAAGGTGAATAATCCTTTTAATGTACTGTTGGATCCCATTGGCTAGTATTTTGGTGAGAATTTTTGCATCCATGTGCATCAAGGATATTGGTAATTGGTCTGTAATTCTCCTTTTTGATGGGGTCTTTGCCTGGTTTAGGGATCAAGGTAATGATGGCCTCATAAAAGGAGTTTGGAAGTTTTCCTTCCATTTCTATTTTTTGGAACAGTTTCAGAACAATAGGTATTAATTCTTAAAAGTTTGGTAGAATTCCCCTGGGAAGCCATCTGGCCCTGGGCTTTTGTTTTTTGGGAGATTTTTGATGACTGCTTCAATTTCCTTAACGGTTATAGGTCTGTTCAGGTTTTCTATTTCATCCTGGTTCAGTTTTGGTAGTTGATACATCTCTAGGAATGCATCCATTTCTTCCAGGTTATCTAATTTGCTGGCATAGAGTTGCTCATAATATATTCTTATAATTGTTTGTATTTCTTTGGTGTTGGTTGTGATCTCTCCTCTCTCGTTCATGATTTTATTTATTTGGGTCATTTCTCTTTCCTTTTTGATAAGTCTGGCCAGGGGTTTATCAATCTTGTTAACTCTTTCAAAGAACCAGCTCCTAGTCTCGTTGATCTGTTCTACTGTTCTTTTGGTTTCTATTTCATTGACTTCTGCTCTGATCTTTATTATTTCTCTTCTCTTGCTGGGTTTAGGCTTTATTTGCTGCTCTAGCTCCAGCTCCTTTAAGTGTAGGGTTAGGTTGTGTATTTGAGACCTTTCTTGTTTCTTTGGAAAGGCTTGTATTGCTATATACTTTCCTTTTAGGACTGCCTTTACTGCATCCCAAAGATTTTGAACAGTTGTGTTTTCATGTTCATTGGTTTCCATGAATTTTTTTAATTCTTCTTTAATTTCCTGGTTGACCCATTCATTCTTTAGTAGGATGCTCTTTAGCCTCCATGTATTTGAGTTCTTTCCAACTTTCCTCTTGTGATTGAGTTCTAGTTTCAAAGCACTGTGGTCCAAAAATATGCAGGGAATGATCCCAATCTTTTGGTACTGGTTGACACCTGATTTGTGACCTAGGATGTGATCTATTCTGGAGAATGTTCCATGGGCACTAGAGAAGAATGTGTAATATGTTGCTTTGGGATGGAATGTTCTGAATATATCTGTGAAGTCCATTTGGTCCAGTGTGTCATTTAAAGTCTTCATTTCCTTGTTGATCCTTTGCTTAGATGATCTGTCCATTTCAGTGACGGGGGTGTTAAAGTCCCCCACTATTATTGTTTTTTTGTCGATGTGCTTTTTTGCTTTTGTTATTAAGTTGCTTGCAAAATTGGCTTCTCCCATGTTAGAGGCATAGATATTTACAACTGTTGGATCTTCTTGTTGGATAGACCCTTTCAGTAGGATATAGTAACTGGTTTTCCACCCCCTCACTTTCAATCTGGGGGTGTCTTTGGGTCTAAAATGAGTCTCTTATAGACAGCATATTGACGGGTCTTGTTTTTTTTATCCAATCTGATAGCCTGTGTCTTTTGATTGGGGCAGTAAGCCCATTTACATTCAGGGTAACTAATAAAAGATATGAATTTAGTGCCATTGTATTGCCTGTAAGGTGACTGTTACTGTATATTGTCTGTGTTCCTCTGGTCTATGTTAGTTTTAGGATCTCTCTTTGCTTAGAGGATCCCTTTCAATATTGCTTGTAGGGTTTGTTTAGTGTTTGCAAATTCCTTTAGTTTTTGTTTGTCCTGGAAGCTTTTTG
Organism: Neomonachus schauinslandi; assembly: GCF_002201575.2. NCBI lineage: Eukaryota > Metazoa > Chordata > Mammalia > Carnivora > Phocidae > Neomonachus > Neomonachus schauinslandi. The sequence goes on from NC_058412.1 coordinate 101,987,909, forward strand.
TCTCTCCTTCTATTTTCAATGACAGCCTAGCTGGATATAGTATTCTGGCCTGCATATTTTTCTCATTTAGTGCGCTGAAGATATCATGCCAGTCCTTTCTGGCCTGCCAGGTCTCTGTGGATAGGTCTGTTGCCAATCTAATGTTTCTACCATTGTAGGTTACAGATCTCTTCTCCCGAGCTGCTTTCAGGATTTTCTCTTTGTTTCTGAGACTCGTAAGTTTTACTATTAGATGTCGGGGTGTTGACCTATTTTTATTGATTTTGAGAGGGGTTCTCTGTCTCTCCTGGATTTTGATGCCAGTTTCCTTCCCCAAATTAGGGAAGTTCTCTGCTATAATTTTCTCCATTATACCTTCTGCCCCTCTCTCTTCTTCTTCTGGGATCCCAATTATTCTATTGTTGTTTCGTCTTATTGTATCGCTTATCTCTCAAATTCTGCCCTTGTGATGCAGTAGTTGTTTATCTCTCTTTTTCTCAGCTTCTTTATTTTCCATCATTTGGTCTTCTATATCACTGATTCTCTCTTCTGCTCATTTATCCTAGCATTTAGCGCCCCCATTTTTGGTTGCACCTCATTAATAGCCTTTTTGATTTCAACTTGGTTAGATTTTAGTTCTTTTATTTCTCCAGAAAGGATTTCTCTAATAACTTCCATGCTCTTTTCAAGCCCTGCTAGTATCTTTAAAATCGTCATTCTGAACTCTAGTTCTGACATCTTACTAATGTCCTTATTGATGAGGTCCTGGCAGTACTGCCTCTTGTTCTTTTTTTTTGAGGTGATTTTTTCTGTCTTGTCATTTTGTCCAGAGGAGAATAGATGAGAGAACAAAATGCTGACATGGTAACAATGACCCCTGAAAAATATACACTAAATAAATCAGAAGAGACCTGAAACCAGGGGGAAAGAAAGAAAAAAGAAAAAAAAAAAGAAAAAGATAAAAAGACAAACAAACAAGCAAACAAAAAAAAAACAGAATATGATCAAATATGATCAGGCTGGTGAATAGATCAGTGCCACACACTAGATTTTGGGCCATTTGAGTCTGTTAGAAGAAAGTGCCTCCCAAAATTTAAAAGAAAGAAAAACTTATATATGTACAAAAAAAAAAGGGTAAATACGATGAAGGGATGGAATATGATTGTAAAGATGAAAATTATAAAAGATTTTATAAAAGGAATTGATAAGATAAGAAGTTGGTTGAACAAAGAAAGAGGATTTAAAAAAAAAAGGAGGGGCGCCTGGGTGGCTCAGTTGTTGGGCGTCTGCCTTCGGCTCAGGTCATGATCCCAGGGTCCTGGGATCGAGCCCCGCATCGGGCTCCCTGCTCAGCGGGGAGCTTGCTTCTCCCTCTCCTGCTCCCCCTGCTTGTGTTCTCTCTCTCTCTCTGTCAAATAAATAAATAAAAAAAAAAAAATAAAAAAAATAAAAAAAAAAGGAGACAAAAGATCAGGCAGGAGACTAGAACAAAGCCATACACTAGAGATTTAGGGTATATTTTGGTTAGAAGAAACTGTATCCCAAAATTTTTGAGAGAGAACAACATATATATATATATATATGTATATATACACCAAAAATAAGGTTAAATACTATGAAGGGATAGAATATGACTCTAAAAATGAAAACTAAAAATGATTTTTTAAAAAAGGGATTGATAAGATGTTGGTTGAAAAAGGGAAAAAAGAAAAATTCAAAAAAAAAGAATAAGAAAATTAAAAAAATTAACTTTGAAAGACTAAAGAATCATGGGGAAAAAAACATGAATTCTATGTGCAGTATTCCCCTAGCGCTGGCGTTCTGCTGTTCTCATTGATCGGTAAACTTGGTCTTGGCTGGCTGTTCTTGCTGATCTTTTGGGGGTGGGGCCTGTTGCTGTGGTTCTAAGATGTCTTTGCTGGAGGCAGAATTGCCCCACCCTTGCCGGGCGGTCTAAGTAATCTGCTCGGTTTTGGTTTCGGGAACTTTTGTTCCCTGCAGGCTTTCCGTAGAGCATTGGAGGATGAGAGTGAAAATGGCAGCCCCCTAATCTCCACCCTGGAGGAGCAGAGAACTCGGGGCCACACTCCTCAGTGAGCACCCAGAGAAAAGCAGTCAATCACTCCCATCTCCCTGGTCTCCACCTGCACTTCGTGCTCACCTGGCCTATGGCCGAGTGTTTCTATCTCTGGCACCCGACCCCATGTGGAGTCTCCAAACCCAGCAGATACCTGCGGTGCACTCCCGCACTGTTCCTCCTGGGGGGAGGAAGGGGAGTTTCCCCCGATCTGCCGCTTGTTGGGTCCCTGCTGGAAGATCAGTGGACTGACCGTGCTGCGGATCATGGTTTATGGCAACCCTGAGCTGGCCCACTCCTTGGCTCTGTCTCTGCAGCTGGCTTCCCTGCTCCAATACCTGGGAGCTCTGCTGCACTCAGGCACCCCTGGTCTTTCTGTGACCCTGAGGGTCCTGAGACTACACTGTCTCAGCAAGGGTTCCACACCCCGCTTAGCCACTGGAGCGACATCCCTCAGCAGAGCTGACTTCTAAAAATTCCTGTTTTGTGCTCCCATGCTCTATCACTTGCCAGTAGCGGCTGATGGAGGCCCCCTCCCCCGCTGTCTTATCTTCCCGAATATCACCTTGGATTCACTTCTCTGCACGTCCTATCTTCCAAGAAGTGGTCGCTTTTCTGTTCAGAGTTGTTGCTATTCTTTTCTTCAATCTCCTGTCGAGTTCGTAGGTATTCAGAATGGTTTGATCCCTCTCTAGCTGAATTCCTGGGATCAGATGAAATTTAGGTCTCCTACTCCTCCACCATCTTGCTGCTCTACCTTTTAGTTTTGTTGACTCTTATCTTCACTGTGCAGAAGTTCTTTATTTTGATATAGTCTTAATAGTTTCTTTTTGTTTTTGCTTCTCTTCCTCAGGGGACTATCTAGAAAAAAGTTGCCATGGCTGATGTCGGTGAAATTACTACCTGTGCTCTTTTCTAGAATTTCTATGGTTTCAGGTCTCACATTTAGGTTTTTAACCCATTTTGAATTTATTTTTTTGTATGGTATAAGACAGTGGTCCAGTTTCATTCCTTTTCATCTAGCTGTCCAGTTTTCCCCAATGCCATTTGTTAAAGATACTGTCTTTTTCCCATTGGATGTTTTCCTGCTTTGTCAAAAATTAATTGACCATATAATTGTGGGTTTATTTCTGGATTTTCTGGTCTGTTCCATTGTTCTGTGTGTCTTTTTTTGTGGCAGTACCATACTGTTTTGATTATTACAGCTTTGTAATATAACTTGAAATCTGGAATTATGATGCCTCCAGCTTTGCTTTTCTTTTTCATGATTGCTTTGGCTATTCAGGGTATGTCAAATTTTAGAATTTTTTGTTCTTGTTCTGTAAAAAAAATGCTGTTAATACCTTGAAAATGCAGTCAATTGTTAATGTATTGTGAGCCCCTTAACAATATAAGTTCTCTCTATCCTTTTGGCATTTTTCATAACTTCCACAATTCCTTATAAAGAGTAGAACCCTTGCAAAAAATCTATCGAGTAACTTTTAAATAAATCCTCTTTTCTGTACCAATGGTGAGTGTAAGTAATGACACTACTTTTAGTAGATTCTTTGTTAATGCTGTGTTGTATGGATTAAGTAAAACCAATTCGTCCTGGAAATGCAGATACTGATAATTATTAGAGAACTTGATTTCAAAATAGATAGTGGCTGGAAAAACAGTTCACATTATTAATTTTCATGGGAGTAATACAAACTTTTTCTTCATAAGATAACAAGATAGTGGAACCACACTCTAAAATTTACAAGCTCCCTGATATTTTATTAACTTATTGAATAAAAATATCCTTGAGAGATAAGCAGTATGACTCTTTTTGTTAAGGTGCCTGTCTTATATAACACATCCTTAATAGCAAAGTAATACTTCTAATGGAAACAAACATATCATTAGAGAAATCATCCATTCCCCCTTTTTCACCTCCACTCCCACTCCCCAAAGGCAACATCATCATTTCTAATTTTAATCCTTCTAAAGATTCTTATCTTTAGACATATGCTTATGGCACTGTTTCTTTATGCCATCAGTTAACTCCATGATGCAAATAATGAGAACTTGGCTCCTTCAGTGTATCTCCCATCTCTTCCTCTAATCCTAATTGTTTGATATGTATGTGGTTATTACCCCAGCTGATACTATTGTTGCTCTTATTTATTTCTGCTTTTGGAGGAGACTCTAGACAAAAGAAGGGAAGAATCAGACAGAACGGGAGAAAAGAAAAACATAGTGTAGGTAGAGAAAAGAATAATTGGTAGATATTCATCCTTTCTGATGGCTGAGTAATATTCCATTGTATATATGAACCACATCTTCTTTATCCATTCATCCACTGAAGGATATCTCAGCTCCTTCCACCGTTTGGCTATTGTGGACATTGCTGCTATGAACACTGGGGTGCATATGCTCCTTCTTTTCACTACATCTCTATCTTTGGGGTAAATACCCAGTAGTGCAATCGCTGGGTCATAGGGTAGCTCTATTTTTAACGTCCTGAGAAACCTCCAAACTGGAGGGTATTATGTTAAGTGAAATAAATCAATCAGAGAAACACAATTATCATAAGGTTTCACTCATATGTGAAACATAAGGAATAGTGCAGAGGACAATAGGGGTGGAGGGGGACTGAATGGGAAGAAGTCAGAGAAGGAGACAAACCATATGAGACTCTTGATTCTGGGAAACAAACTTAGGGTTGTACAAAAGGATGTGGGTGGGGAGAAGGGGTAACTGGGTGATGGGCATTAAAAAGGGCACAAGATATGATGAGCAGTGGGTGATATACTCAACTAATGAATCATTGAACATTATATCAAAAACTAATGATGTACTATACCTTGGCTAATTGAACTTAAAATAAATAATAAATATTTTAATGTCAAAAAAGAAAAGAATAATTGACTATTTGATGTCAAGAAGATGAAGGGATTCTTGTCTTAAAGTTTCCATATTTCCTTTAGATTAGGAGATGCAATCAAGACATGTGGGTGTGGTCAGTAGTTTGAAGAGAGTTCAACATTTATTAAGCATCTACTCAGGGGATTGTGATAGATCTTTGTAACCTTGATTAGGAATTTGGGGAAGACTTCCTGGAGAAAATTCCAAGCTGGTGATTGAAAGACAGGGATGACTTAGGAAGGGGGAGGAGTGGAGAAAGGGAAAAGGTATTCCAAGTTAAAAAAAAAAAAGAGCTTAAACAAAGGTTTAAAGTATAGGGAAGTTAGGGGTGAAAAAGCTTCAGATGCTACATAGATGCAACTGGAAAGGTGGTCAGGGGTCAGGCTAGGAGAGCTCTTTCAACAGTATATTATGCATCTATAATGTATATGTCTATGAAGTGATGCCACTGAAGAATGATAAGATGAAGGGAGACATGGCCATTTTCCCCCTTTTACATAGTTCACTCTGGCAAGAAACAATGTAGCAGAAAGGGAAAATGGCATCAGAGAAATCAGTTTGATGCTTCTGTTATGTTACTGGTGAGAAATGGTATGGAAATGATTGAAGAAACAGAGTAGAAAGGAAGATTCAAATAGTCTTTGAAGATAAAATAATCATGACTAGAGGGTTGACTGATTTTATGTGATGGAATGGGATGTAATTGACAGGAAAGGAAAAGAATTATGAGTAGCTCCCTGGTTTCTGGTTCATATAACCAAACAGTGATACCAATGAACTGTGAGAGGGATTATGGAAGGAAAAGCACACCCAAAAGAGATTGAGGGAGAGGTAGAGAAGTTGAAAGATCTGTTGAACATTCAAGATGAAATGTCAAGCAATTATCAGCATATAGAAAATAGGAGTCAGCTATAATCTTGAGGTGGTGGTGAACCATGAGAATGAATTCCATTAGAAAAAGAGGGCTAAGACCAGAATTTTGAAGAGTACCAAATGATAAGGATTGGACAGCAGAGGATAAGCCCATAAAAAAAAAAAAGTCTGAGAGAAGAGCCATGTGGTGGTTCTTCTTTCATGCCAGAGAGACCATGAAGTTGAAGAGTTACAAAGATGGAATGATTAATAACATCATGCATCACAGAGGGATGAAGGACACCATACAGAAGTGGTAACCTTTATTATGGCAGGTTCAGGAGCATTGGAGAGAGGCAAAGCCAAGTCAGACCTTAGTGTGAGGAAGAGGAGTAAGAAATATCCACAAAGTGTGGAAGAAGTAATTGAGGCTCTTTGGCATAGTACCTTAGCTGGGAAGGAAAAGAAAATGATGGCCAGTGTGGCCATATCAATGGAGGGCTTAATTTCTCCAGGAAAGAATAAATATAGTAGCCATGTTCTTTTGCTGAGAGTCAGGCAGATGCCCAATATTTCTCTATTTTGACAGTGGAATATGAGGTGAGTTCCCCTCCTGGGAGTGAGAAGGGTTAGGCTGGGTAGAGGATTTGAACGGAGTGGCAAAATTTTGGAAATTACTCACAGGAAATTAAGAGAAAATCTAGCAATCCAGAGTGGTCTTGGGGGCCCTGCTAAGGTTGGAGGAAAAATTAGAAATTGCACTTTTGTTTCTCTCTTCTATCTCTCCTTCCCAAATCAGCCTTGGCAATTCTAACTTCCCACTTACCAGTTTCCCAACTAAATGCATGAAAATGATGATAGTACTGTCACTACCAAAATGACAAAGAAAACATTGTACACCTTCTATATTATTAGACATACATGTGGAAGCAAACCAGGATTTGTTTGATCCAGCTACAACGTGTAAATCTTTGCAAATTACTTGACAACACTACTTGTGCCTTCCCCCTTGAAAAACAGAAATAATATCACTTACCTCGTAAGACTACATGAATTAATAGAGATGACCTAAGGACAAGCCTAGAACATTGTTTGGTCTACAGTAGACTATCCATAAATTTAACTTCCTCTCATGAAGAGGGAAAAATAATGATAATGTGTTAAAATGGGTGGAAGTGAAGAGAATTATATTAGATGATAAAATAATAGGAAATAGGGTAATGGAATGGGAAAAGAGCTTGCTAAGTAGATTCTCACTGCAAGAAAAAACACATGAGAAAGCAAGACATAGATGGAGATAGAGGTTTCTAAAGAAGGATGCTCATAGTACAAAAGTGTGGAGGAGGGCAAGGGAAAAACTCAAGCACCATTAATCACAATCCTTGATGTCAATCCCTCTGGGGTTCAGGAGGAAAGAAACAGGCACAAAAAGCATGTGTTGTCCTGTATATCACTCAAAAAAGCAGCTGCTAGTCAAATCTGGAAAGTCAAAGCCTTAAAAAAAATACTGGAGCCAAACAAGATCCCAGAAATAGCATATTTGTAGAAAACCACTCACTGCTTCTGGGAAAATAGATTTAGGGTTGAATTGAGGATAACATTGCACAACCCCGACTTGAAGAAAAAGGAAACAGAACTTAACTGGTTTTATCTGAAGGTTCGTCATTGATTCATTCAGCAAATAATTACTGAATACCTAGTGTGTGCAGAACACTGTATCTTCTGTAAGAAAATGATTTCTCCTTTAAACTTATTGAGGTTCATCAAAAGACATGTTGGCTTTATGGATGTGAAAAACCACACAACTTTTAGAGCAAAGATACTCAGTTTAATGTGAAATAATACTGAACTGGAAATCCTGGAGAGATATGAAAATCATTTCTTCTCACCACCAAGTAGTTGTAAAACCTCAGTTAAGCCTCTATGCCTTTGAACCATAGTCTCCCTGTGTCATAAAAGCAGATGAGTGTCTATCAACATCTGTAACATCTATTGCAGTTATATAAACAGGCTTCTCTTTGGCCAATACGATTAATGATCTACAAGGTCTTTTCTAAATGAGGTTCATTATGAGGAGAATAAAATAAAGGAGAAATTTGGTCATTGATTAAATATACTTTCTTGGGGATATATGATTGCTCATTTCTTCCTTGCATCATCTAACATAGCACTGTTGACATAATAAATGCCATTATATAATGAATAAAAGGTCATGATTGTCATTTAAAGACAAAGGAAGTTTCTAGGACACCAAACATGACCAACCTTACACATTATTTAGCATCATCTCCCCCAGTGAGATTTCTTATCAAGTTACTCAGAATGAAAATCATATTCTCAGTCTTGGTTGAGAATCTAGGTTCTAATGATGTTTTTAGAAGAATATCGAGCCAAGTGAGAAAAATTTGCTGATGGTTCTGATTTATTATGCCAGATAGTGAATGAAAGGAAGATACAAAGGAAGTCTTAATAGATTTAGGGACATTAGGGGATGGAAAGTGCATTGACCCATGAAGTTTGGCTTGCTGGAACACAAGGTACATTAGGCATTTAAACAATAAGTGGATGGTGAGATCATGGAGATGACCCAAACATACTGTCTGAGGATATAAGTAGCAGAACTATAGACAGGACAGAAGGAAGAAATATCAAAGGAAAGACCTCAGTGTAAGACCAAAGTGAGAGAGAAACTGGAATTGACTGGATAAAATATTTTGGCTAATAAAATCCTCTCTGGCATCTCAAGGGATTAGAGCTCTCCAACTAATGTAGTTCCCTCTTTGTTGACAGTTCACAGAAAGGAAAGATATACAATGTTAAAGCTAGTGGTACCCTTGATGGCTAGTACAGGTAGGATTACTGAACAATGACAGTACTAGGTTGTCTAGTAAGACTCAAAATAGATAAAAAATATGAATCATTACAAGACCGACCTAGTTAAAAACCTGCTTCTTCCTTACATGTATTTCCAGCTAATCAAACATATCAACATATCACCCAGTATTGTTGTTTATTGAAGGCCAACTCATCCTCTAATGCTTGCCTTTGGCCAGTGGCCAATGTGGAGCCACTCAGCCAGAGATGTGAAAGAGAAGGACAATGAGGCTGAGGTGTTATTCCCCCCAGTTCCCTGAGGACTGCACTGGGCTGGCTGCATCCCTTGACCAAAGATCATTGCTTCTCTCCAGGTAGATCTCTCTCTACAGCTCTGTGCTCCCAATGCCGTGGAGTGGTACCAGCCTGGTTACTAGAAACTCCAGAATACTGTACCACCTCTTGTCATTATCCTCAGCTTTTTGAATAGTCTCTTTATTAAACTCTCTGTTTGATTACCTACAACAGCTTAACAAATCACCCTCAAAGGTAAGAGCTTAAAGTAATAATCATGTCTTAGCTTTCACAGTTCCTCTTTGTCAAGAATTTGAGAAGAGCTTGGCAAGGGAGGTCACACATAGGGTCTCTCTTGTGGTTGCATTTGGGACTAGATGATACAGTTTCATGGCGGTTTACTCACATGGTGGATAGATTGGTGCTATTAGTTGAGGACCTCAATTTCTCCCCATATGGGTCTCTCTGTGGTGCTTTTTGAATGTGGCACCTGGATTTTCCCATTTTGTGTGTGTGTGTGTGTGTGTGTGTGTGACAGAAAGAGAAAGAGATGGAGACGGAGAGTATCCTATTGCATTTTATGGCCTCACCTATGAATTCACAGAGCATCACTTCTGCATTCTGTTGATCTAGGTAGTTTAAAAGAGCCCCCAGTTTTAAGAGGAGGGAACACAGATTCTACCTCTTGATGGAAGTATGTCAACTTCACATGTAAGAGAAGCATGTGGGATGAGATACACACACATACACACACACACACCCAACAGGGTGCTCATCTTTGCTAAATACAATCTGCTACCTGTTCCTTGAATTATCCTGATTTGACCCTGCTGTCTCTCTCCTGTAGGTATTTTGACAAGTACAGTTAAGATTATTCTAAGGTCACTCCAGATTGAAGGAATGTTCTAAAGAATCAAATAATTGCCTGAACAGCAGCAGGATCAAATGGTTAGTTGTTATGGGTAGGGACATATTGAGTGGAGAGCAGGAAACTGAAAAACTCTAGGTACAGCAGGTTCATAGACAACAACCCTACTTGCTAATGAAAAAAATACTGTTCAGTAAGGGGTACATTTTGAGGTCATAATGGCCATTCAAGCATGTGACTGGTTTCAAGCAAGACTGTGAAGTCAATGAAACTGTACAGAAGGGGTGCCTGGGTGGCTCAGTCATTAAGCGACTGCCTTTGGCTCAGGTCATGATCCAGGGTCCTGGGATCAAGCCCCACACCAGGCTCCCTGCTCAGCGAGAAGCCTGCTTCTCCCTCTCCCACTCACCCTGCTTGTGTTCTCTCTCTCACAATCTCTCTCTCTGTCAAATAAATAAATAAAATCTTGGGGAGAGGAGCAAGATGGCGGAAGAGTACGAGACCTGGATTTCGTCTGGTCTCAGAAATTCAGCTGGATAGGGATCAAACCATTCTAAACACCTACGAACTCAACAGGAGATTGAAGAAAAGAATAGCAACAACTCTCTGAACAGAAAAGCGACCACTTTCTGGAAGGTAGGATGTGTGAAGAGGTGAATCCGAGGTGATATTTGGGAGGATAGATGGTGGGGGAGGGGGCCTCCATCAGCCGCTACTGGCAAGTGATAGAGCAGCAGAGCACAAAATCGGAACTTTTAGAAGTCGGCTCTGCTGAGGGACATCACTCCAATGGCTAAGCGGGGGGTGGAACCCTTGCTGGGACAGTGTGGTCTGAGGACCCCCGGGGTCACAGAAAGACCAGGGGTGCCTGAGTGTGGCAGAGCTCCCAGGTATTGGAGCAGGGAAGCTAGCTACAGAGACAGAGCTGAGGAGTGGGCTCTCAGCTTGGGGTTGCCATAAACCATGATCCGCAGCAGTCAGGCCACTGCTCTTCCAGCAAGGACCCAAAAAGCAGCAGCTCCGGGGATACTCCCCTTCCTCGCCCGTGAGGAGTGGTGCGGGAGCACACCGCAGGGATCTGCTGGGTTTGGAGACCTCACACGGGGTTGGGTGCCAGAGATAGAAATGCTGGGTCACAGGCCTGGTAAGCACAGAGTGCAGCCAGGGAGACAGGAGTGGCTGCCTGCTTTTCTCTGGGGGCTCACTGAGGACTGGGGCCCCTGAGTTCTCGGCTCTCCAGGGCAGAGACTGGGAGGCCACCATTCTCACTCTCGTCCTCCCATGCCATTCGGAAAGCTTGCAGGGAACAAAAGCTCCTGAGAGCAAACCTGAGCAGATTACTTAGCCCAGCCCTGGCAAGGGTGGGGCAATTCTGCCTCCAGCAAAGATATCTGAGAACCACGGCAAAAGGCCCCACCCCCAGAAGATCAGCAAGAAGAGCCAGCCAAGACCAAGTTTACCCATCAATGAGAACAGCAGAACTCCAGCGCTATGGGAACTCTGCACATAGAATTCATGGCTTTTTTCCCATCATTCCTTAGTCTTTCAAAGTTAATTTTTTTTCTCTTTTCTTTTTTGAATTTTTCTTTTTCCCTTTTTCAACCAACATCTTATCAATCTCTTTTTTAAAAAAAATTTATTTTTCATTTTTAGAGTCATATTCTATCCCTTCATAGTAGTTAACCTTATTTTTGGTGTATATATATATATATAAGTTGCTCTCTCCTTAAAATTTTGAGATACGGTTTCTTATAACAGATCAAAATATACCCTAAATCTCTAGTTTATGGCTTTGTTTTAGTCTCCTGCCTGATCACATTCTCTCCTTTTTTTTTAAATCCTCTTCTTTCTTTGTTCAACCAACTTCTTGTCTTACCAATTCCTTTTATAAAAGCTTTTATTAATTTTCATCTTTACAATCATATTCCATCCTTTCATCGTATTAACCCTTATTTTTGTACATATATTAGTGTTTCTTTCTTTAAAATTTTGGAGGCACCTTCTTCTAACAGAACAAAATACGCCCAAAATCTAGTGTGTGGCACTGATCTATGCACCAGCCTGATCGTATTTGATCATATTCTGTTTTTGTTTTGTTTTGTTTTTGATTGTTTGTTTTTATCTTTTCTTTTTCTTTCCCTTTCTTTTCCCCTGGTTTCAGGTCTCTTCTGATTTGTTTAGTGTATATTTTCAGGGGTCATTGTTACTGTGTCAGGATTTTGTTCTCTCATTCTTCTATTCTCCTCTGGACAAAATGACAAGACAGAAAAAATCACCTCAAAAGGAAAAAGAACAAGAGGCAGTACCAACTGTCAGGGACCTAATCAATACGGGCATTAGTAAAATGTCAGAACTATAAATTCAGAATGATGATTTTAAAGATACTAGCAGGGCTTGAAGAGCATGGAAGTTATTAGAGAAACCCTTTCTGGAGAAATAAAAGAACTAAAATCAAAAAGGCTATTAATGAGGTGCAGTCAAAAATGGGGGCTCTAACTGCTAGGATAAATGAGGCAGAAGAGAGAATCAGTGATATGGAAGACCAAATGATGGAAAATAAAGAAGCTGAGAAAAAGAGAGATAAACAACTACTGCATCACGAGGGCAGAATTTGAGAGATAAGCGATACCATAAGACAAAAAAACATTAGAATAACTGGGATCCTAGAAGAAGAAGAAGAAAGAGAGAGGGGGGCAGAAGGTATATTGGAGAAAATTATAGCAGAGAACTTCCCTAATTTGGGGAAGGAAACAGGCATCAAAATCCAGGAGAGACAGAGAACCCCTCTCAAAATCAATAAAAATAGGACAACACCCCAACATCTAATAGTAAAACTTACGAGTCTCAGAAACAAAGAGAAAATCCTGAAAGATGCTCAGGAGAAGAGATCTGTAACCTACAATGGTAGAAACATTAGACTGGCAACAGACCTATCCACAGAGACCTGGCAGGCCAGAAAGGACTGGCATGATATCTTCAGCGCACTAAATGAGAAAAATATGCAGGCCAGAATACTATATCCAGCTAGGCTGTCATTGAAAATAGAAGGAGAGACAAAAAGCTTCCAGGACAAACAAAAACTAAAGGAATTTGCAAACACTAAACAAACCCTACAAGCAATATTGAAAGGGATCCTCTAAGCAAAGAGATCCTAAAACTAACATAGACCAGAGGAACACAGACAATATACAGTAACAGTCACCTTACAGGCAATACAATGGCACTAAATTCATATCTTTTATTAGTTACCCTGAATGTAAATGGGCTTACTGCCCCAATCAAAAGACACAGGCTATCAGATTGGATAAAAAAAACAAGACCCGTCAATATGCTGTCTATAAGAGACTCATTTTAGACCCAAAGACACCCCCAGATTGAGAGTGAGGGGGTGGAAAACCATTTACCATGCTAATGGACACCAAAAGAAAGCTGGGGTGCCAATCCTTATATCAGACAAATTAGATTTTAAACCAAAGACTGTAATAAGAGATGAGGAAGGACACTGTATCCTACTTAAAGGGTCTATCCAACAAGAAGATATAACAATTGTAAATATCTATGCCCCTAACATGGGAGCACCCAATTATATAAGCCAATTGGTAACAAAAGCAAAGAAACACATCAAAAAGAATACAATAATAGTGGGGGACTTTAACACCCCCCTCACTGAAATGGACAGATCATCTAAGCAAAAGATCAACAAGGAAATAAAGACTTTAAATGACATACTGGACCAAATGGACTTCACAGATATATTCAGAACATTCCATCCCAAAGCAACGGAATACACATTCTTCTCTAGTGCCCATGAAACATTCTCCAGAATAGATCACATCCTAGGTCACAAATCAGGTCTCAACCAGTACCAAAAGATTGGGATCATTTCCTGCATATTTTTGAACCATAGTGCTTTGAAACTAGAACTCAATCACAAGAGGAAAGTCAGAAAGAACTCAAATACATGGAGGCTAAAGAGCATCCTACTAAAGAATGAATGGGTCAGCCAGGAAATTAAAGAAGAATTTAAAAATATTCAAGGAAACCAATGAAAATGAAAACACAACTGTTCAAAATCTTTGGGATGCAGCAAAGGCAGTCCTAAGAGGAAAGTATATAGCAATACAAGCCTTTCCCAAGAAACAAGAAAGGTCTCAAATACCTAACATAACCCTATACCTAAAGGAGCTGGAGCTAGAACAGCAAATAAAGCCTAAACCCAGCAGAAGAAGAGAAATAATAAAGATCAGAGCAGAATTCAATGAAATAGAAACCAAAAGAACAGCTGAACAGATCAATGAGACTAGGAGCTGATTCTTTGAAAGAATTAACAAGATTGATAAACCCCTGGCCAGACTTATCAAAAAGAAAAGAGAAATGACCCAAATCAACAAAATCATAAATGAAAGAGGAGAGATCACAACCAACACCAAAGAAATACAAACAATTATAAGAATATATTATGAGCAACTCTATGCCAGCAAATTAGATAATCTGCAAGAAATGGATGCATTCCTAGACATGTATCAACTACCAAAACTGAACCAGGAAGAAATAGAAAACCTGAACAGACCCATAACCACAAAAGAAATTGAAACAGTAATAAAAAATCTCCCAACAAACAAGGGCCCACGGCCAGATGGCTTCGCAGGGGAATTCTACCAAACATTTCAAGAAGAATTAATACCTACTCTTCTGAAACTGTTCCAAAAAATAGAAATGGAAGGAAAACTTCCAAACTCATTTTATGAGGCCACCATTACCTTGATCCCCAAACCAGACAAAGACCCCATCAAAAAGGAGAATTACAGACCAATATCCTTGATGAACATGGATGCAAAAATTCTCACCAAAATACTAGCCAATAGGATCCAACAGTACATTAAAAGGATTATTCACCACGACCAAGTGGGATTTATCCCTAGGCTGCAAGGTTGGTTCAACATCCAGATCATGAATGTGATATGATACATTAATAAAAGAAAGAACAAGAATCATATGATCCTCTCAATAGATGCCAACAAAGCATCTGACAAAGTACAGCATCCTTTCTTGATCAAAACTCTTCAGAGTATAGGGATCGAGGGTACATACCTCAATATCATAAAAACCATCTATGAAAAACCTACAGCGAATATCATTCTCAATGGGGAAAAACTGAGAGCTTTCCCCCTAAGGTCAGGAACGCGGCAGGGATGTCCACTATCACCACTGCTATTCAACATAGTATTGGAAGTCCTAGCCACAGCAATCAGACAACAAAAAGAAATCAAAGGCATCCAAATCGGCAAAGAAGAAGTCAAACTCTCACTCTTTGCAGATGATATGATACTTTATGTGGAAAACCCAAAAGACTCCACCCCAAAACTGCTAGAACTCATACAGGAATTCAGTAAAGTGGCAGGATATAAAATCAATGCACAGAAGTCAGTGGCATTCCTATACAGGGAGAGATAAAAGAGCAATTAAGGAGTCGATCCCATTTACAATTGCACCCAAAACCATAAGATACCTAGGAATAAATCTAACCAAAGAGACAAAGAATCTTTACTCAGAAAACTATAAAATACTCATGAAAGAAATTGAGGAAGACACAAAAAAATGGAAAACCGTTCCATGCTCATGGATTGGAAGAACAAATATTGTGAAGATGTCAATGCTACCTAGAGCACTCTACACATTCAATGCAATCCCCATCAAAATACCATCCACTTTTTTCAAAGAAATGGAACAAATAATCCTGAAATTTGTATGGAACCAGAAAAGACCCCGCATAGCCAGAGGAATGTTGAAAAAGAAAAGCAAACCCGGCGGCATAACAATTCCGGACTTCCGGCTCTACTACAAAGCTGTCATCGTCAAGACAGCATGGTACTGGCACAAAAACAGACACATAGATCAATGGAACAGAAGAGAGAACCCAGAAATGGACCCTCAACTCTATGGTCAACTCATCTTTGACAAAGCAGGAAAGAATGTCCAATGGAACAAAGCCAGTCTCTTCAAAAAATGGTGTTGGGAAAATTGGATAGCCACATGCAGAAGAATGAAACTGGACCATTTCCTTACACCACACACAAAAATAGACTCCAAATGGTTGAAAGACCTCAATGTGAGACAGGAGTCCATCAAAATCCTAAAGGAGAACACAGGCAGCAACCTCTTTGACCTCAGCCGAAGCAACTTCTTCCTAGAAACATCGCCAAAGGCAAGGGAAGCAAGGGCAAAAATGAACCATTGGGACTTCATCAAGATAAAAAGCTTTTGCAAAGCAAAGGAAACAGTCAACAAAACCAAAAGACAACCAACAGAATGGGAGAAGATATTTGCAAATCACATATCAGATAAAGGGCTAGTATCCAAAATCTATAAAGAACTCATCAAACTCAACACCCAAAGAACAAAGAATCCAACCAAGAAATGGGCAGAAGACATGAACAGACATTTTTCCAAAGAAGACATCCAAATGGCCAACAGACACATGAAAAAGTGCTCAATATCGCTCGGCATCAGGGAAATCCAAATCAAAACCTCAATGAGATACCACCTCACACCAGTCAGAATGGCTAAAATTAAGTCAGGAAACGACAGATGTTGGCGGGGATGCAGAGAGAGGGGAACCCTCCTACCCTGTTGGTGGAAATGCAGGCTGGTGCAGCCACTCTGGAAAACAGTATGGAGGTTCCTCAAAAAGTTGAAAATAGAGCTACCATATGATCCAGCAATTGCACTACTGGGTATTTACCCCAAAGATACAAAAGTAGGGATCCGAAGGGGTACGTGCACCCCGATGTTTATAGCAGCAATGTCCACAATAGCCAAACTGTGGAAAGAGCCAAGATGTCCATCGACAGATGAATGGATAAAGAAGAAGTGGTATATATATACAATGGAATATTATGCAGCCATCAAAAGGAATGAAATCTTGCCATTTTCAACGACGTGGATGGAACTGGAGGGTATTATGTTGAGTGAAATAAGTCAAACAGAGAAAGACATGTATCATATGATCTCACGGATATGAGGAATTCTTAATCTCAGGAAACAAACTGAGGGTTGCTGGAGTGGGGGGTGGGGTGGGAGGGATGGGGTGACTGGGTGATAGACACCTGGGAGGGTATGTGCTCTGGTAAGCACTGTGAATTGTGCAAGACTGTTGAATCTCAGATCTGTACCTCTGAAACAAATAATGCAATATATGTTAAGAAAAAAAAAAGAAGAAGAAGAAGGTAGCAGGAGGGGAAGAATGAATCGGGGGAAATCGGAGGGGTAGACGAACCATGAGAGACGATGGACTCTGAAAAACAAACAGGGTTCTAGAGGCGAGGGGGGTGGGAGGATGGGTTAGCCTGGTGGTGAGTATTGAGGAAGGCACATTCTGCATGGAGCACTGGGTGTTATGCACAAACAATGAATCATGGAACCCTTCATCTAAAACTAATGATGTAATGTATGGGGATTAACATAAGAATAAAAAAAAAGTTCACAACTTTCAAAAATAAAAGTGTTTCTAATGCTTATTAAAACAACTACATAATTTTTAATAGGAAAACATTTGTTCCAACTTTGTGAAGCACTGAGACATTTAACAAGTCTAGTATTGGGTCTTATAATAAGCATGCACCCATTAATAGGTAGCTGTTATTATTATTATTATTAGCAATTGTGTAGCCTGAGAGTGGGGAATCAGGCTCTGGTTGTGGATTTGGAGTAGGAGCAGGGCACGTCAAACATAGGTACAAAGCATTTGTTAAGACAGGGACTTGAGTATAAGGAGTTTGAGAGAAACCCAGAATGGAAAATGAAACAAAGATTTAGGCTCGGTCTCATGAACTTTTGGGACTTCATCAAGATAGAAAGCTTCTGCACAACAAGGGAAACAGTCAATAAAACCAAGAGGCAACCCACAGAATGGGAGAAGATATTTGCAAATGACAGATATTTGCAAATGACAGATATTTGCAAATGACAAATCTATAAAGAACTTCTCAAACTCAAACTCAACACCCAAAAAACAAATAATTCAGTCAAAAAATGGGCAGAAGACATGAACAGACACTTCTCCAAAGAAGACATACAAATGGCTAACAGACACATGAAAAAATGTTCAACATTACTAGCCATCTGGGAAATTCACATCAAAACCACAATGAGATACCACCTTATACCTATTAGAATGGCAAAAATTAACAAGGCAGGAAACAACAAATGTTGCCAAAGATGTGGATAAAGGGGAACCCTCTTACACTGGGGAATGCAAGCTGGTACAGCCACTCTGGAAAACAGTATGGAGGTTCCTCAAAAAGTTAAAAATAGAGCTACCCTATGACCCAACAATTGCACTACTAGGTATTTACCCCCAAAGATACAGATATAGTGAAAAGAAGGGACACATGCACCCCAATGTTCATAGCAGCAATGTTCACAATAGCCAAACTGTGGAAGGAGCTGAGGTGCCCTTCAACAGATGAATGGATAAAGAAGATGTGGTCCATATATACAATGGAATATTACTCAGCCATCAGAAAGGATGAATACCCACCCTTTGCACTGACATGAATGGAACTGGAGGGGATTATGCTAAGTGAAATAAGTCAAGCAGAAAAAGACAATTATCATATGGTTTCACTCATATGTGGAACATAAAGAATAGCATGAAGGACATTAGGAGAAGAAGGGAAAAATGAAGGGGGTAATCAGAGGGGGAGAAAAATCATGAGAGACTATGGACTCTGTGAAACAAACTGAGGGTTTCAGAGGGGAGGGGGGTTAGGGGATGGGGTAGCCGGGTGATGGGTATTAAGGGGGGCACATGTTGTGATGAGCACTGGGTGTTATACGCAACTAATGAATCACTGAACACTATATCAAAAACTAATGATGTACTATATGGTGGCTAACTGAACATAAAACAAAACAGAGAGAAGCCTACTTTCTCGAAATAAGTAATACGGCTGCATCTTCCAAGATACTGAAATCTTAAGAACAAGATTGGTTCTGGCTCTTGAGTAGAACTTAACCTAAAGATAGGGTGCAGAAGACATTATCCAAAGAGAAAGAAGAAATACAGCCAGGAGAACAAGTAGATGATTACATTCACATCGATGGGGAAGAGAAAAAAAACTATCAACAAAACGGCCTGACCGTGTTGTAACCAAATAATATCAACTTTGAGAGGTTAACCAAAGCGGATGGAATCAGTATTAGAATGTGAGCCTCACAGTACAGAGCTCTGTTCTCCAAATCAAGCCACCTCACTAAGCTTCATCTGCCTGTGTTTAACGGCATGAACACGAAAGTTTTAAGCAAGGTTTGTCCTTGGCATATGTGTTAAACAAGGAAAAAGAATCTGAGACCCAAACAATAATCATTACCAAATCAATTTCTCTATTGACTAGATATCACATATCCAACAAAATAGATGTTTTAAAATAACCCTTAAGGTTTTGTGTTACTTTCTATTAAAATGCCAGTGCAATTACATCTCAAATAAATACAAACATGCTGAAGAGCTCCCATCACCTTACATGCAGCATAAAGTAGCATCCAACTAGAAGATGATGCCTTAGAAGGGAATAAAACTACACAAAATCATAACAACTCGAATACCATTCTGAGACAGGAATGTATCTGTAGGTAAAGAGGACTTTAAGACCGTATTCATCAGAAAGGAAAAAAAGGTCAGCATTACATGGAATAAAAAGTGACCTTTCCATGGAGACTCCTGAACCTAATTTATCTTGCTTTACTAAGACAGGAAACGCACTACAATGTTCAGGATGGGGCAAAATGACAATTTAATGATTATGGAACATCTTTCACTTTCCATGGTAAGTGAACAATCTCAACATCAAAGGCAGAGCTGGTAGCCTTTTGGAAAATGGAATGCCGTTTTGCTTTCCTTTTCACTTTTTACTACATCAATGAACTTTAACATCTTCTCTGGCTTTATTTTTCCATTTTCATTTAGCTTTGACACAAAACAGACCTGACTTTAAGTGTGCTATGCAAAGTAACAATTTATGTTGGAAACTATAAATGGATGGGACAGGACCACTTTTGTATCTGTTACATTTTAATGACTTTAAATATATCCAGCTGAACAAAGCTCAGACCTTCACTATTACAGGTGAGGGTAGCTTGACATGACAGACATCTTATTTCGCCAACCCCCTCATAAAGAGAAATATACAAACTGCTATCTCTAAGACACACCATTCTCCCAACTCACTAATTCTTCTATTCTTCTATCATGCTATTAAGCACTATCAATTTTTAGAGCTGTTTTTATATCAACAGTTCTTTATGTTTTTCCCCAGGCATCATTTGCTAATTTTAGGGAGGGAAAAAAGCCCTAATACTGGACTCAGAGAAGAAATTCATTTAAGATAATTATGAATTTCCATTATCTTTGCTTTTCTAATATTGAGCACCACCACCAACAACAAATCTTATTTAAAGAAAAACTCTCATACAATGGAATTTTTGGGTTAATAAGCTTTTCTCTAGATGAAAGGCTTGGCTATAACTTGCTACCAACAATCCTGATAAGTAGAGTGCATATGGCACACTTGTATTAATGAATTAAGGCAATGAGGTGAAATTTGGGGGAGGGGACACTGTTCTGTTGTTTTACCAAAATTAACCTCAAACCTGCACAGGTTTTACAAATACTTGCATTGTAGACAATGAAATTTTGCCTAAGGGTGAAACCAAAGTACAATAGAATACTGTGAATTCATGAGGCAAGCATGGTAATTGCCTTTTTACAGATGTTCAAGTCCCAGGTTTAAGCCCTCAACTTGTCCCATCTCCTACTCCATCTCCTTCTGTTGATCCCTGAAATTAGCAACTATCAAAAATTAGGAGGGAAGATGACTGTTTCCCCAGATTCTAGAAAAAAGATGGCAGATTTCCTCCCCACTTCCTTTAACCCTATATATTATGAAATCGGCATCCACATTTAAGTGAGAAAAAAGACCTCTTATCTTGCTTATTTTCCTTTTTGGAATTATGAGCCATTTTATGTTGAGATGTTAAAGTGATGTGGAAGTATCATCACTTGGCACTTTCTTTTGGGATTAGAATGCCTTTACTTTAGGAAGCTCTTTTGACTCATTTCCTAAGAGCAGCAAGAAAGAGGAAATGGGGAGCTGGCTACTTAACTGGTGTTCTAGGATTTTAGAGAAAGGAAAATAATGAGTACTCCAGGATTTTCTTCTATACTGTCCAAGACAGCCTGCTAGAGTTGAAAAGTAAATAGAAATTTGAACATGGTGTATCAATCAGCTTTTGCTGTGACAATGCTACCTAACAAACATCTCAGTGTCTTATATCCAACAGTAATTCATGCTCACAGATATTCAGGTAAGCTGTGGTTCAGAAGAAGTTATCTAGGCTTCTCTGGGCCAGGCTAGACTCCCAGTTTTAGATCAGGTTCAGGTTTGCTCCACATGTCTTCCTTCCAGGACCCAGGCAGAAGGAACAATGACCACCTGAGGCAAGATCTTTTCATGGCAAAGACCAGAGCTCCAAGAGAGCTAACGGAAGCTTATCAAGCTTCTTAAAGCCTCAGTTTGGAACTACACACTACCACTTCTGATCGCATCCCATTTGCCAAGTCATGAGGCCAAACCCAAACTCAGTAGAGAAAAAAACACTCTACCCTATTGGAGAATCCATGAAAAGGGCTGGAGGAGAGAAAGAATTATGAACAAATAATACAGTCTAGTATGCTTGACTTTGGGGCTCCATTTCTACTTCTCATGGCATTCTGTTTCTGATATTCATAGATGGGGTCCAGAAGGTCATAGGAACCTGCAGGAATTTTTCATGGAATCTGTATATTTATGTAACTTCTTTATTCTCTAAGACATCCTTTATTGCTCTTCCTCAAAAGAGATAAGGAACCTCAACTTTAGACACAACTAGCTTTAAGGCTGAATGCATATGGTAAGCTGAAAAATCTACTCCCCAACAATACACCAGCATGGTAATTGCCTGTTTTACAGGAAACTTACTAGTCCTTGGAACCTATAAATATTACCTTATTTGGAAAAAGGATCTTTGCAGATGTGATTAAGTTGAAGATTTTAAGATGGAGATTGTACCCTAGATTATCCAGGTGGGCCCTTAATGCAATCACATGTGTTCTTATAAGAGAGAGGCAGACAAACACAGAGGAGGTAGCAATGTGAAGACAGAGGCAGAGATTAGAGTGATGTGGCCACAATCCAAGAAATGCCAGCAGCCACCAGAAGCTGAAAGAGGCAGGGGACAGATTCTCCCCTAGAGCCTCTGAAGAAAGCACAGCCCTGCAGACATATTGATTTTGGTCCAGGAAAACTGATTTTGTTCTTCTGGTCTTCAGAACTGTGAGAAAATAAATTTCTGTTAAGCCACCAAGTTTGTGGTAATTTATTACAATAATCATAGGAAACTAATACAATGCCTTCCTTCAATTTTTGCCTTCTTTAAAGAAATTCTAATGTTGAAGGATGTAATATTCAGGTAAATTAAATTTCCAAGAAAGGGGGAAAACAGAAATAATGCCCTAAAGTTCACAGTTTGATCACAGGCCAATAGTTAATGAGCTGTGAAAATCTCTATTTCATTCTGGGCAAGTTTTTACATCTCTACATTATATTCTAAACTAACAAGTCCCTTGTTAGAATTACCAGCAAGGAAACCCAAGAGAGGATCAGAGATTTAAAAAAAATGAGGATGTAGAGAAAAGGGAACCCTTGTGCACTTTTGGTGGGAATGTAAATTGGTGCAACCACTATGGAAAACAGTATGGAGGTTCCTCAAAAAATTAAAAATAGAAATACCTTATAACCCAGTAATTCCACTGCTGGGTATAACCCAAAGAAAATGAAAACACTAATTCGAAAAGATACATGCACCCCTAATGTTTACTGCAGCATTCTTTACAATAGCCAAGATATGGAAGCAACCGTGTCTACTGATAGATGAATGGGTAAAGAGGATGTGATATCTCCCCCTCTCTCCCTCTCTCTCTCTTTCTCTCTCCCCTGCCACATGCAGAATTTTACTTAGCCATAAGAAAGAATGAAATCTTGCCATTAGTGACAATATGGATGGACCAAAGGGTATTACACTAAATGAAATAAGTCAGACAGAGAAGGACAAATACCATATGAGGAATCTAAAAAACAAAACAAATGAACAACAAAAAAAGCAGAAACACACTCATAAATACAGAGAACAAACTGCCAGAGGGGAGGTAGGTGAAGGGATGGGCAAAAAAGGTGAAGGACATTAAGAGGTACAAACTTCCAGTTATAAAATAAATAAGTTACAGGGATGAAAAGTACAGCACAGGGAATATAGTCAAGAATATTGTAATAAATTTGTATGGTGACATGGTAACTACACTCATGGTGGTGAGCTTGTATAATGTACAGAATTGTTGAAGCACTATGTCATACACCTGAAACTAATATAACATTGTGTGTCAACCATACTTCAATTTTTAAAAACAGGAAAAAATTTGACCATCCCATGATGAGATGCCACTTAAACCTAGAATGGTCAATTACAAATACTGATGATATCAAGAATTGACAAGCATGTGGAACAACTGAAACCCTCAGAGATTATCTGTGAACAACCACTCTGGAAAACAATTTGGGAGTTACTTACAAAGTTGAACATAACCAAGCAATTCTACCCCCTACGTATTTACTCAAGAGAAATCAAAACATATGTCCACAAAAAGAATTGTAAATAAAAGTTCATAGAATCTTAATTTACAATATCCCGAAACTGGGAACAACAAATATCCATTAGATATGTTTACATAATAGAATACTACACAGTGATGCAAAGGAACTAAATACTGATATGCAGAACAAAACAGGTGAATTCTTTTCCTGAAGGATTCTCAAAGCATCCCATGGTTTCCACTTCGGAGGAAAAGTTAAACTGGAGTATAAGTTTGGATATTTACATTATCTTGAGTGAAAGAAGTGAAACGTAAAAGTGAATATATTCTATGATTTCATTTGTGTGAAATTCTAAGACAGACAAAGTTAATCTATGGTGATAGAAATCAGATCAGTGGTTGCCTAGGGCAGGGGTTAGGAATGACTGCAAAGAGACAAAAGGAACTTTCCGGACTGATAAAATTACTATATTTCCTAATTGATAGGACACTTGTATACATTAGCCTAACTCATCAAACTCTACACTTAATATCTGGCATTTTATTGTATGTAAATTATACTTCAATAAAGTGATTGTTAAGTACCTTTCTGAAAATACTAACACTAATATGAGTGTTAGTATTCAAATGAGTTTGAAAGCAAAGCTCTCAGATTTTATCAGCTGGATTTGATTAAAGAATCCTATTCTTCATCCTAATAAAAAGCTCAATATGACTGGCAGGGAGAGAATAAACAAGTAAGTCACAGGTATCTTAGAGTTCCATAGCATTTTGGGTCCACACTGGCTCCAGGACTGGCCCCTATAAGGACAGCTACATGTGGTAAAGCAGAGAGTAGAGCAGAGTGACTGAGCGTGGGCAGGGACCTGAGGCTCCAGCTTCGGACCTCACCACCAGCCTCAGCCAGCAATGCTGTCATTATGCCACTTTCCCTAGTGTGGAATGCCTTTGAAGACATTTCCTGCAAAGCTTTCAAGTTCCAAAGAGAAAAACAGTTTTAATACTGAGCCAGTGCTTGCTCGCCAGTATATAATTGTATTGCCTTCTTTTCCTGAAGGATTTGCAAGGTCTCCCATGGTTTCTTCTTTCAAAGGAAATGTTAGTCTGAGGCATAAGTTTGGATGTTTACATTGGTTTTTACAGTGTTGTTTGACTATTTCAGATATAATTAACCACCTTCATCTTCATCCTGAAATACTTCAGAAACTGTTTTATAACTAATTAGAGGTCTCTCTGTTAGGCCATTATCCCTTTAAAATAGCTCATTTGATTCCTAAAGCTTCAATTAATTTGATTATATTTTGCATACTTTCCTAATGTCTAGTTCTCCAATGGGATCAACTGTTCTTTTCATCTAATGCTCTTTTGGGGGAGTTTTAAATTTCTACTCTTTGCTTTAAGGAGAAAAGAAGTTCTGTAAGTTACCAGCCAACAATATAAACTACTTGATAAGTTGACTGTGCATTTCAAAAACCCTTGCACATACTTCAGATAGAGGCAGACTACTAGAACCCTAATAGACACATGGAATTGATCATTAAAAGGGCCGTCGTCAAAGCTTTCCATAAATTTGACATGGAAATTACACACACAGGTATTTGTTGCTCCATGCTTTCTCCTCCTCAATCACACTAAGTCACATATCAATTTGATATTTTAGGAAGTGAACCCTCCAATCCTTATTTATAGTGCAGTAGACAAGCTGTGGAACAACTATGACAACAGTGGTTAAGACAGCCTTCTTCTGAATTCTGTTCTTTGCAGTTGTAAATCAGAGTTTACATAGAGAAGACAATTAAGAGAAGCCATAATTAAGAATGCCCTAGGAGAAATTTCCAGAAAGAAATAAAAGAAAAAAAAAATAGAAAACCAAAACACTGTTTTGAAGCAACCATGCAAAAGGAAACATCAAAAAAGGCAGTTAGACAATTTATTCAGAAAATCAAGAGGGAAAGTCTGTTCCAGAAGGCTTTCAGGTTATAAGTCTAAGATTAGAGACAATCACATTTTTTTCATATACACAAAGTGAAGAGATAGATATTTAATATACTTCACAGTAGCTCTACTATCATCCTTCCCCTGGAGAAAAGAAAGCCCAGACTAAAATTGCAGCTAATATTTTATGTGTGTTTATTTTATATCTGTCATGTTATTCCCAGTGCAAACTACCACCAGTGAAAACCAAAAGCAAATGGCAAATAAAATAGAGCTACTCCTCCCAAAGTTTACAATGTCTTAATTTTTTCTTTAAGATTTTATTTATTCACTTGAGAGAGAGACAGAGACAGAGAGAGCACAAGCAGGGGGAGAGGCAGAGGGAGAGGGAGAAGCAGACTCCCTACTGAGCTGGGAGCCCGACATGGGGTTCGATCCCAGGACCTGGAGATCATGACCTGAGCCGAAGGCAGAGGCCCAACCATCGGAGCCACCCAGGTTCCCCCAATGCTTAATTATTAAGACTGGAAAAGGCAATCTCTTTTATTAGAGAAGTTGAAAAAGGCAATCTCTTTTATTAGAGAAGTTGATCCCAGACCTCTTTCAGTCTTACTTGTTAAAACATAGATTGCTGGGCCCAGTATTCAATAGGTTTGCCTATCTAAGAAGTTCCTAAGCAATGCTGATGCTGCAGGTCCAGGGACCACAACACTTTGAAGAGCACTGTGATAGAGGTTAATGACACCTCTTTCCCCAATACTAATTTTTCCATCCCTACCTTTACCCTAACTCTTTTCCCAGACATGGCAATATGCCCTTTGTTGTAAGGATAATCAGGCAATAACACCCCCCCCCCCATTTTGAGACACAGATGAATTACTGAATATAGGGTTGGGGGCTGCCATTGCTGGAACCCTCCAGCTCTACAGGAAACATCCTTGACCTTTGGAGACAGGTTGCAAATCTGTGAAAAGGAAACCTACCAACCTCCACCAATCTCTACACCTTCAGATGATGTAAAGCATACCACCCAAGAAAGAAAAAAAACCTGGAATGTGCCACTGCAGTGGAATTCTGAACATCACTGAGAAAATTTACAAGAAGATGGAAATAATCTAACGAACTCAAAGATAAAATTCTAGTTGGCTCTATGCCAGAAAAAATAACCTGTTACAATTAAAAGCAAATTAAATCAAACTGTCTGGGCTTAATTGAGGTGACTCTGAAAGTTCCTTTTCAACAAACATGGTGCTTTCAGCCTGTGAGAATGAAACTGTCCAGTCTCTTGAAACTAAGTGAAACCCCCGCCCCTTCTGTCCTTCAAGCAAGAGGGTATAAAGCTTCCTCTGAATGGCATTAAGGCAGAAGGATATTACAAAGTAGGGAGGCCAATTCCAAGGAATTCTAAATGTCATCCAACTCATAAATAAGGAAATATCTATTTGTAGCCAACCAATATTGAATATTCTTTGGTAGTTATGAGGGTTGGTTGCATGAAAATGCTGCAGAACCAGCAGCATACAGGTGATTACAAAACCTGGTGGTGACATCCTTCTAATACACATGCAAACACAATTGTTAAGTAATGTGTGAGAAAGTCAACTTAGGACAATTGGGAAAACAGTTTCCAAGAAAATCTAAGCAGACCTGAAACATCTATGCAGATAATCAATACCTATCATCCAAAGATCCCCATTGTTTTTCCTCACATTTCATTTCTCTTCACTGCTTTCAAGTCCTCCATCATTTTAATCCAATGACATCTGTGCAAAGGAAGGGGAGAATCAGAGAAAATAAAAGATGGGGAAGAGGAAGATAAAGCTCAATGACCCCTGGAATCAACATTGAGACCAGATCTCCCTCAAGGCTTCCATTCATGCCTACCCCCTGGATTCTGAGAACATGCATGAACAGGCAGACAAACATTAGGGGCCATAAATAAGCTAATACAACTTTCTGGAGAAAATGGAGGGGGCTGAGAGAAAGCTATGTGTCTTCAAATCAGAGAAGCAAATTAACACAACTGTTCTGCCAATGCTTGCTTTCCTGCTGGCTGTCAGAAGCTGTACCTCAGGCCTGAACTTGCCTGGACAAGGGTGGCTCTTGGTGGCTCAGCCTGTGTCCAGAGGATTTGTCTATTAGTCACAAATTTGGTCTCCATGCGTGTCTGAGAAAGAGCCATGATTCATCTTGACAACTGTCAGTACATTTCCTCAAATGGGAACAGGGAGAGATGAGCAACCTGGTGCCGGAAAAGAACACAAAAGAGCTAATGCCACTTCCCATAACACTTTCAAGGTTTGAACCAGAAGAGTTTATGTGGCAAGAACATTGGGGCAGGAGCAGCCCAGCAGAAAATGGCCATGTCAGCACACTTTCAAAGTCCTGCCATTCAGATACAAGAACAAACAACATTAGCTCGGAAGGCCTGGAACATATTCCCATGAATAAAATGTTATGTTTCTCCATATTATTCTTTCTTCTCCAAACAGCTCTCACTTCATGTTTCAAACAAATTTATTTTTGTTTCATAATTAATTTCATAATTCTGCACACCCAACTCCAATATTATACTTAGAAAAAAATGTATACCTATGACCCACAAATTCCACACTTAGGAATATTCCCAAGAGAACTGTAACATATGTTCACTAGAAGATAGGCAACAGAATGTTCAGAGCAGCATTATTCCTAATAGCCCTGAAGTGGAAACTGCCCAAATGTACATCACCAGTGTAAAGGATAAGTCATGTATATTTATGTAATGGACTACTATACAGCAGTGAGAATGATATAGATGAATCTCATCAACATAATGTTGAGCAAAAGAAGCCAGACCCTAAAGAGTAATACTGTATGATTCATTTATATAAAGACAAAAATAAACAAAATCAAACTATGTTATTAGATATTAGAAGACACATTACACTTGATCAAGGAGGGAGCAAGAGGAAAAGTTCTAGGATGTTGGAAAAGGACTGTCTCTTGAGCTGAGTGTTGGTTGCATGTGTGTTCAGTTTATAAAATGCATCAAGCTATCTGCTTATGATATCTTCACTTTTCTGAATGTGAATCTCACTTCAATAAAAAACTAACATACACACACACACACACACACACACAAATAAACACCAAAAATACCTACTAGGTCATCACTGTCAAGATCTGTAAACTTTAGAATATGAACATAGTGAGCAGTGCAAATAAAAAATACTGTAAGAATTCACCACTTAGATCAGCCTGTCCCAATTGTCATATCAGTATAATAGAGCAAATTGCCATGTAGCATAAAGGATTAGTCCCCTGCATTATTGTCCTTAAGTGTCTGACACCAGTGAAGATGCATCTGATCACACAAATTCAGGATGTGATGCATAAGACATACCCATGAAATGAGGGACAGACTATACAATATAGAATGCCTTTCTCCCAAGATTTCCCAAGAAAAATAAAATACATTTCTCATCGTCTCTCTTTCTTCTATCCTTAGATCCCATTTCAAAGATAAAGTATAATCAGAGGAGACATCCTACCAGTAGAAAACTCATTTTGCCTAGATACATAACAAATGGGTCAACTGAAACCCATAAATCATTGCTTAAGCCTTAGCCAAAGTTGATCAGAAATCTTTTCCCAAGAAGGAAATATTTCTTCTCTTAAAAGTGCAGCATCCTCTGGATAACAATAGAACTCCATAACTGAACATTTGTATTAGAATATGTTTCTGAAGAGATGGCTAATGGAGTTGCTAAAAGGCTTATAACTCATCTAATAAGGAGTTCCAGAACCAGTGAATCGCATACATTTTTCTAAGTTCATATGACTAAAAACCACTTAAAAATTGAAACCTATCCTTTTAAGCAAAGTGAAAGATTTTCATTTTAAACATGTTAAATGGAAAAACCTCTAAATCATTTCATAATCAACATTCAACTGTAAAGACTACCTGGATATGGGCACTAAGACATTAAGGACTTTTTTAGTTCAAAGTGTGGTTCTTAGAGTTGGATGGGGAAGTTTGGTGGGGGAAACATCTTAAAGTTCTTTAATATTTTAGCTCTTGATCAAGGCAAAACAAATGTAAATCATATATACAGAGTCCATGTCAGTGAGTACTGCCTTCCAATACTGCCCAGTTATTGTCCTAAGAAATAGCTAAAGGGGCACCTGGGTGGCTCAGTCAGCTAAACATGCGACTCTTGATTTCAGCTCAGGTTATGATCTCAGGGTTGTAAGATCGAGCCCCACGTTGGGCTCCACATTGGGCATGGAGCCTGCTTAAGATTCTCTCTGTCTGCCCTCCCCCTCTAAAAAAGAAGGAAAAAAAAGAAATAGCTACAAAGGAACTTAAGAGAATGTCAACTCCAACTTTTTTGTTTTCTAGATGAAATGGGAACTAATTGGCTGAATAACTTACCTAAGATCACTCAGTAAAGAGTGGCAGGGCAGGAACCTCCAGAGCTGAGTCTCCCAACCTCCAGTTAGTCTCAACTCCACTGCAGGACACTGTCTCACCTGTGAGCCTCTGAACTACTTCAATAGACCAGTAATCTATGGCAGGTGGTCCCTTCAGATTCCACTCAGGAAAACTGAGAATAATACTGCCAGAACTGGACAGAGGGAGAACAACTACACCCCCATCCAGCAAACCAATGTACATCTTAGAAGCACAGACCTCTTTATTTACTGAAGATGGATATTTCAGGAATGTAGCAAAGAACTGGTTTTCAAAAATCAAAACAGAGTTTAATATTTTTTTAAATTTCCACTTCTCAGCTTGGGATTCTGATGTTGTATGTGTATATGAGTATCTTGAAAGATAGAAAACATATGCAAATATGAGTAAAATGGTATAACCCAGAATATATAACCACACAGCAGGACACCTCAGCTAACTATAGTTGTGAGCATGTTTCTCATGTTCTTTTCTCCTCCTGACACATGTCCAACAAGCAACCCAGCTTCCTTACTCAAGGGGAAAGGCCCATTGGCAAGTGGCACTCAAACACAGAGGTCCAAAAGAAGATCCCACACTCTGGAAAGTGTGTTAGAGACATTTCACAACAAGATCAAGTGACTTTCTCCTCCAGAGTTTATCAAGACTGATAATAAAGCAAATGCAGTCTATGTCTGTGACTCTCTCTCTCTCTCTCTCACTCACAAACACACACATTGCAGAGTGAGAGAGAGAAGGACTTCTTTGTGTGTCCTGTTTTATATGCTTTAATTATTTGGCCTTAGAGTAAGGAGCCAGAATTCTGTGATTATTTTTTAAATGAACAAAAATCCACTCTTATTCCAAAATCACTGCTGCCAGTAAATAACACGTCACACAATTACAAACTCAACATGTTCCTCTAATGTTCTCAATTCTACCAAGATGGACACATCACTGCTACTTAGAAATCTCCCTGTCTTTAGGTTTAAGCCAATTTAATTTGATAATATTACAGTAAAACAGCAGATGCTAAGAGTTACAATAGAGAAAGTATAGTTAGCATTCATAACTTTTATTTTTAGTTAGCATTGTTCTCACAAGGGTTATTGTTCAGAAGCAAGTCTCCTGACTCATTTCACAAAACATATTACAGGAAATTATTTTAAAGTTTCCTAAAGTTTATTTTATCAATTACCTATTGCTATAATGACTTAAAGGAATTACTGTTTATTTAGCTTTGATTCTGCACGTTGGCAATTTAGGCTGGGTTTTGCTGGATCCTGCTTCTTATCTTGGCTGGGCTTCATCATGGTCTGTGATCCCTGTGGGTCATCTAGGTAGCTCCAAGTCTGGGAGTGTTGGCTGGCTGTTGGCTGAGGCAATGGGGGTGATTAGCCCATGGGTCTCTCTCATTCTCCAGTGAATTAGCTGAATAGAATCAATGCAAGGCTTCTTAAGGCCAAGACTCTGAAGTGGCATTTCGTCTGTTCCTCTGCTTTCTATTGGTTGAAGCAAACCACAAGGCCAGCCAGAGTCAAGAGCTAGGGAAAGAGATGATACCTCTTGAAGGGAGGAGCTGCAAAGGTCTCATTTCCCAGACTGTAGATATAGGGGAGCTATTAATTGAGGCCAACAATACTATCTTTCACACTTTAGTCTCAATGTATTTTCATCAATAAATTATATCCAGTTACTTAAATAGCCTTGGAAATAGGATCCTAATATATATATATATATATATTTATATATTTATATATTTATATTTATATATTATTTATACTGAATATATATATTTATACTGAATATTATAATATATATTTATACTGAAATAAAAACTGCTTTTCCTAAAAGCATTACATTAGCAGACCCTGAGATTGCTAGAGGTGGAAAAGCTTTGCAAATTCTGTTTTATCTTCAGAGTTTCTAGTAGAGAGCACTTAGTAGTCACTACATAAATTTCTACTGAAAGTTTTTATGTGAAACAAGTGGCAGACTCCTCTAAGCTAAACTCATATTCTGTTTTCATATTCATATTCTATTTTCCACTTGTATCTTCCTAGCAGGTCTTCTAATCTAAATATATGTATTAATAGTTTGTGATTAGAAGCTAATCTGTTTTATCAATGTTATTAAATGTATTACATTAAATGAGTGCATTATACATAGACAAATCTTATGGTTTTTCTGTTGTGGTTTTTTTTTTTGGCTCTATCAATGTCCCTGTGTTTTGACACTAATGTCAGGCTCCCTCTCTACTCTTCCATCATCCCTAAGTATTTCCAACAAAGCCTATAACACAGTGGCTGCACATTGCAATTACCTGGAAGCTTTAAAAATACTGATGCTGGACCTCACCCCTGACTTTCTGATTTGGTTGGTCTGCAATGCAGCCTGAGAATTGGTATTTTTAAGGCTCCCAGGTGACTGCAATGTGCAGCCAAAGTCATGAACCACTGGTTTCACAGGTCTTCACACATTACTTAGGAAATACTTTTATGCTACCACTACCATCTCCAACCCTTTGTCACACACTCTAGTATCACACTTCTCCTTTCCTTCCTGGAAATTATCAGCGCTGACAGTTGGGATCTTGTATTTATGTCTTTATTTGGCTGTTTCCCAGGAAACACTTCTGGTTTTGCTCTGCATGGTAACACCTCCGAGTATAATGGTAGCTAGCACACAGTAGGCATTCAAAAATCACTTGTTGCAGTATAATCACTTGTTGCATTATAATGACTCTAATGCACCGAGAGCACCCAATCTGTGAATTATAGCTTAAAATTATAGACATAGGACAGGGGTTCTTAAACTTTAGCCCGAATCAGAATCACCTAAAGGGCTTATTAACACACAACTTGCTGGACCTCACCCCCAGAGTTTCTGATTCAGTAGTTCTGGGAATAGACCTAAAAATTTGCATTTCTAACAAGTTCCCAGTTGATGCTGCTGCTATTAGTCACAGGATCATGGCCCACAGACTTTTGTCAAGAGGCAGCAAAGCACAGTGACAAAAAGTATGGCCTGTAACATGAGACTGCCTGGTTCAAGCCCCAGCTCTGCTACTGATTAACTATAAGACAATGGGAAAGATACTTAACCTCCTAAGTGCCTCAGCTTCTTCATCTGTAAAATGGAAAAAAATATATCAGAACTTATCTCCTCAGCTTGTTACAAGGATTAAATGAGTTCATATTTATAAAATGCTTGGAAAAGGACTAGACAGGTAGGAGGCACTGCGTAACTTAAATATATTCACACATTATGCTTTTAATGGAGGCATATTGATAATATTCCTGCAAACTAACTTAAAATGTTAGCTCTACATTTGAAAATTAAAACAAACCACACACGGGATGCCTGGGTGGCTCAGTCAGTTAAGCGTCTGCCTTGGGCTCAGGTCATGATCTCAGGGTCCTGGGACTGAGTCCTGCATCGGGCTCCTTGCTCAGGGGGGAGCCCGCTTCTCCCTCTGCCTGCTGCTCCCCTGCTTGTGCTCTCTCTGACAAATAAATACAATCTTAAAAAAAAAAAAAAACCACACACACACACACATAAAGAGTCACTACGGTATCCCAATCTCAAAGCATGATACATCAGATTAATAATCATCATAATAAATACCATTAAGTGATTGTCCAGTCTGTGCTAATGCTTTAGAAGTATATCTTATTTTATCTTTCCAAATATGAAGTGTTTTTGGACTCAATTAACATATAAAGAAACTGAGGCTCAGCAAGGTAATGACATTTGAGTAACTGAGCCAGCAAATTCTAGAATTAAGGCACTAAGAATTTTTCTAAAAAAAAAAAAGAAAAAACAAAAAAGAATTTCTCTTTAAGTGAACAACAAGAAAGAGTTAGATGATGTATAATTCAAGACTCTCAATAATAAGAAAATCCTTTAATTGGCTAACTCATGTGTCTAAAAATTCCAAGATATACTGTTTAAACTACAGCTGGATCTAGGGGTTCAAATGATATATTTATTCTGGATTCATGTTCTTTTTCATATTCTATTGCTCTTTCTTCCTCCTCCTCTTCTTCTACTTCCTTTTCTCTTGGGCTCTTGTCTCTTTGTGTTAGCCTCACTCTCAACTCTACAAGGTGACCCCCATCAGATCAAAGCTAATACCATCTTCATTGGGAACAGTCCCACAGAGTTTTCCTCTTCACAGTTCAAGTAAAAGTTCTGGAATTGAATCTCACTGAGCTAAGCTGAATCATATGCCTGTCACAAACCAATCACTGTTGCTGAGGGTACAGAACATGCTAATTCATCTGGCCTGGGATATATGTCTACCTTTAGTGCTACAAAAGTATCCCTCTCAACTGGACCAAAAGATGGATATTGAAGAAGTTTGATTCTCCAAAGTAAAATCAAAGAATTGTTAGCAAAAGAAGGAAAACAGACGCTGATTTCTGAATCAACTATTCCTCACTAGGTCTACTGCTCTCCTGGGCTGGAAGTCAGACCATCTGGTCTCATCTCTTTTTCTCTGTATTACCAAGTTATATTGACTTTGTCAAGCCTATCAATCTCTCTTGGCTTTATTGTCTTCACCTATTACTGAAAAAGTGGGCTTGGAATTCCAGGCTTCCTCTTATCAGCAAAATTCAAAGGTTTTCATGTGTACATGTCTTGTCAACCCAACTTGAATATGACTAACCAAATCCAATCACTTTTTTAAAATTCTCATTGAAAGAACTTAAATGGACCTGGAAATCATGCAGCCAAGGAGGTAGAAAGATACAGAGGTGAATTTGTAAGAGGAATAGTAGTAGCAACAATGGCACGTTTATATTCAGTATGTGAGTGCTAAGCAAAAACTAGGTACACCAAGTTAGCAGTATAAAGAAAGGCTAGCGGAGACCAGGGAAAAGATGGGTCAGTTAAGAAAAAGCTTCTAGGATAAAGTGGTATTTGAGCTGAATTTTAAAGGAAAGATGGGGCGTTGTCATATAAATGGAAATGAAGGAGTATTTCTGGCAAAGGGAATGGCATGAGTCATGAGGCATGACGGTATATAGCATGGCCAGAATTAGATGCCTGTGAGTTTGAGGGGTTGGGGAGAGACTCAGCTGAAAAGTAAACTAAGGAAAAACTGTAGAAGGCTTAGCATGCCATGTTAGGAAGCTTTGGCTATCTTCTGTAGTGAGGGATGAGAAGTCAGAAGGCAAGAAGGCAAGAAAGCAGGTAGCTAGCAAGGAGATCAGGTCAACGCTGGGCATAGAATGTCCAATATAATCCTCACTATAGTTCTGTTGAAATAGCCATTATCCCTATTTTACAGATGAGAAAACTGAGGCTTGGTTAGGGTTGAATAATATGCCTGATCACTGGGGCATTAGAAGTGTGTTGATTTAGCTGGAGCTTCTACGCAGATTATCTGATGAGTTCAAAGTTAGTATTTCTTCCACTCTGCCCTGATATCCCACCTTCCATCCCAGAAGAGTCCTGTAAGGACTGAATTTAGCGCTCCACAAGTAGGAATTCAGATGTGACTGGCTGAAACAGCTCTCTTCTTAGTGTCATCCAAAACACTCCCAGTGTTTTTAGCAGTTAACAACCATGGAATTCTTCTCCAATCAGCCCAATAGGAATAATTTTTAACTCATAATGTGATGTTTGCAAAACTTGGTTAGTTACTAAGAGAGGAACACTTGGCAATTTCACAAAGTGTCTAACTGGTTACTTCTGCAAACAAGTCACTGAGTGAGGTTTCTGGAAAGAGGGCAGGCTGTCTCCAAGAACAAGTATAACTCCAAATATAGAAATATATTTAAATCAAGTAACTTTTGTAATTGGACCAGTGGACATAGGCCACCGTGTAAGTTTGCTACAAAACATTATTAGGGAAAAAATTACCCAGGTCTGTCATGCTCACAATTGCTTAGATTGCCTAGAAATTAGTAGATTTAAATTCAGACTTAGAAATTAAAGACAAAAATCCTGTCATAGCCCTGTGTATCATACTGATTGACTATCAGTTTTGAAAATTAACCTAACAGACTCATCTCTACTTTTCCTTTGATTAGAAATCAAAATTGAGGGGGAAAATAGGTAATTCAATTTTCCTTACACAATGTCATCTTGTCACCTACATTTGCATTGTCAGACCAAGTAATGCCAGGTAACACCATGAGTTTCTATCTTTTCCATTTCAAAAGACACAATGAACAGAAGCCTGTCTGAAGCCATTCTTTAAAAAGAGAGTCCTCCAGGGGTGCCTGGGTGGCTTAGTCATTAAGCGTCTGCCTTCAGCTCAGGTCATGATCCCAGGGTCCTGGAATGGAGTCCCGCACCAGGCTCCCTGCTCAGCGGGAAGCCTGCTTCTCCCTCTCCCACTCCCCCTGCTTGTGTTTCCTCTCTCGCTGTGTCTCTCTCTGTCAAATAAATAAATAAAATCTTAAAAAATAAATAAAAATAAAAAATAAATAAAAAGAGAGTCCTCCAATTAATGTGTTGATTCTGTATTTCTCAAAAGAATTGCAATTATCACCACAGTAAAATTTGATGTCCTAGCTCCAAGGATATCATTTAGAAACTGTACTTCAGTTTGAGACATTTTATGAAACCACTGAAAAGTTTGCAATATAGTCAAAGTATAAGAACCTATAAAGGATTATGTAATCACTATGTCTTGTATACGAAGTGTTGGTTTTGGATTGCTAACAAATGTTCAAACTCCCTTAGGAAAAAAAAAAAGAAAAAGAAAAACAAATTGTGGGGCCAAGAGGATGAGTGGATTGAGTGTCAGCGTTTATGTTCAAGCAGTGTGGATTGGCTCCAGCCTGAGGTTAACTTAGAATTAAAATGGAACTGGTGGTCTTAACTTGGCAGACAAGAGGTTATAACAAATCTATGACCACATACATACAGACACCACGGTCGCCAGCTAAACCGCACACATGTGGCACACTCAGAGAGCTTCAGTGAGGCTGTTACCAACAAAACTGAGATCCTTTTTCTTCCCTTTTTAGAAAACAGAGAAAACCTTATCCCTTCACACAGCAGTTGAAGGAACCTGTATCATAGTCAAAAGATTAAACTGTCTTCTACCCAATTTAAATAAACATTAATAGCTAGAGAAAGTCCATCCTCAGTAGAAAGCAAACTCTCATCAAACAATCATTTATCTTCCTACCAAAATGATAGTGAGTTTCAAAAAAAATGCACTATCTTCCTCTATGTTCATAATGCAGACCTCTCTGCTTTTCTTGAATCTAATGAATGAGCATGTTTCACACCCTCTGGGTATTCATTTTGGGAAGTCAGACTCACTGTCCGTTACCAAAGCAATCAAGATTCAAGACGCCACTAATTAAAGCTTCAAAGAAGCAAACCACATGTCGACATTGGTGGACTGCTGAGCATCCCCCAGAAGTTAAGAAGAGAAGGAAGAGACCCACTATGAATGAGAGACCAAGGTAAAGTGTGGAGATAAGATCTAACATGGTGGGCTGCCAACGTGTTCACATGGTGGGTCCCAAGTTATGGTGGACCTTAAGAATTAGTCCCTATAGGGGCACCTGGGTGGCTCAGTTGGTTAAGCGACTGCCTTCGGCTCAGGTCATGATCCTGGAGTCCCGGGATCGAGTCCCGCATCGGGCTCCCTGCTCGGCAAGGGGTCTGCTTCTCCCTCTGACCCTCCTCCCTCTCATGCTCTCTGTCTCTCATTCTCTCTCTCTCAAATAAAAAAATAAATAAATAAATAAATAATTAGTCTCTATATCCAGAGAACAAATAACTGTAACATTGAGAAGAAAATGGGCTCCAAATTTTTAACAAAGCTGAACAGGATATCACACCCTACCAAAATGAGGATGAGGGTATTATGAAATGTTTGGAGGGTGGTCTCACCTCTGTTCTGTCAAAATTCTAATGGGTTTAAGGGGTCCCCTGGATCATGCAAAATATCAGTTATCTATTGCTGCATAACAAACCACCCTAACCTAAGTGCCCTAAAACACCAACCTAAATTATTACTTATAAGACTATGAGTCATGCAGGCAGCCTTGCTGATCTGGGCCAAACTCAGCTGATCTTGGCTGGATTCATTCATGGTGAGTCAGCTGGAGGCTGGCCGGCTAAAACGATATTAGTCTGTGAATAGTTGTAGGTTGGGGCAATAAAGGTGATTAAGCCACACATTTCCATCCTCCAGCAAGTTAGTCTTCACTAGGTCTCATGGCATTAGCAATGTTCCAAAAGAGTGAGCAGAAGCATGCAAATCCTCTTGAGGCCCAGTCTTTACTTTTGCTGTATTTGATTGGCCAAAACCAGTCAAGACCAGGAGCAGAGAAATAAACTCCACCTCTTGATGGGAGTTGCTGCAAAGTCTCATTGCAAGGGATGGGTTAAAGAAAAAGGAAAACTTTAAGCCATTTTTGCAGTCAATCTACCACATCCATCTACTCAGTGGCAGTGTTAGGAGTGAACATTCCTACTTCAAATTCCCAGACTTTTTCTGTTACCCCACACTAAGTTACATACACTCCAGCCCATATTTTATCTAACAGGTATCAAGAAATAACTAAGCATGGTTGCTTCTGAGTTGTACTTTCTGACTTATCTCACCATTTCATTGCTGCATGACTTTGTGGAAATTACTTAACCAATCTGTGACCTGTTTTCTCATTTTTAAGATGGAGTCAATCATAGAGCCTAGCTCACAAGGCTATTGTTGAGAACTAAATTATATACAAGAAGCTTTGAAGAAGAGACTTACACTTAAAGTGATTAAAATATCATCATCATCATCATCATCAATACTGACAAAATTCTGATCCATCCTTTCATCCCTATTCATATCCCCTTCTATTACAAGGTCCTGGAACACAGAACTTTCTCCCATGCAACATCCAGTTGACCTTTTCTCTTGTCCTGCACCTTTCCCACATTAGTTGGAGGATAGGCCAGCCTTCTCCTATGATGATAATTTTCTGGACAGAGACATTTGTGCACTTAAATTTCCAAGTCAATCTTCAGGCCTGGGGGCTGCCTGCCAAGAGCTTCCTGCCACTTCCTGTAGCCTGAACTCTGAGTCTGGGGTTTGCCTTGTTAAAATGTGGTATAGGCTGGGATTCCTTGGGCCTGGAGCTATGCTGGGGCCAAGACACTTGTGGCCTACACTGGCTCAGAAATCTGCCCTGATTTGCTGCTACTAAGAATCTGTGTGTGTCTGTATACAAACACTTATGAGTGGGTGGGTCTTGTACAAGTATAAACTCACAAAAGTTCATGATTTGAGGAAAGACTTCTATACACATACTGCTATGGGAGCAATAGTAATCAGGAAGTCTTTTTCCCTATGTAGATTTTTCCAGAATAATTTTATCTTAAAATCATAAACAACCTCTGATAGAGTGGGTACAGAAACAAAGTTCTGTCTTTTGCTTTTCTCTAGGACAATATAACAATTGCATGAATAACTACCTCATAAACACTACTGTCCATATAAACGTATATACTGATATAGACATTTTTACCTTATATCTCTTACTTTTCTCTTTAATATTCTTAATAGTTCTAATATTTTTTTAAGATTATATATATATATATATATTTTAATATTTTATTTATTTATTTGAGAGAGAGAGAATGAGAGACAGAGAGCCTGAGAGGAAGGAGGGTCAGAGGGAGAAGCAGACTCCCTGCCGAGCAGGGAGCCCGATGCGGGACTCGATCCCGGGACTCCAGGATCATGACCTGAGCCGAAGGCAGTCACTTAACCAACTGAGCCACCCAGGCACCCAAGATTTTATATATTTATTTGAGAGAGAGAGAGGAGCGAGGAGAGGGGCAGAAGGAGAGGGAGAACCAGACTCCCCACTGAGCATGGAGCCTGATGCTGGGCTCAATCTCAGGACCCTGAGATCATTACCTGAGCCAAAGTCAGATGCTTAACCTGGGGAGCCATGCAGGCACCCCAATAATTCTAATAATTCTTAATATTCTAATAAATAATATTCTCTCATTTTTTTATTCA
Organism: Neomonachus schauinslandi; assembly: GCF_002201575.2. Taxonomy (NCBI): domain Eukaryota; kingdom Metazoa; phylum Chordata; class Mammalia; order Carnivora; family Phocidae; genus Neomonachus; species Neomonachus schauinslandi. The sequence continues at coordinate 102,027,730 of NC_058412.1, forward strand.
AAGGAAGCTTCAAAGAGATCATTCTGGACCCTTGCTATGCAAAATGGGGTCGGCTGATCAGTAGAATCAGCTTCACCCAAGAACATTTTAGACCTACCCCAGACTTAAAAAACCAGAATCTGGCTTTTAGCAAGTCCTCAGATTCTGATGTACATTAAAGTCTGAAGAGCACTGGGGGTAGCCCAGTACTCCTCAGATATCAGAAATCTATATAATCACCTAGAACACTTACAGATTTCTGGACCCCATCCTAGAGATCCTGATTCAGTAGATCTGGGGAGAGGCCCAAGATACTGCATTTTTAACAATTTCCCAGGTGCTGCAGATGCTACTGGCTCAGGAACTACTTTGTGTAGCAGGGACCAATGCTTTTATTTCATAGCTGTAGAAAATGGTGGGTATGGGTGATAACTAAATTGTCCAGGACCTCAACATTACGTAGAGATCAAGACCAGATCTCAGTCTCTGAGTTTCCTTTCCAGAGCACCTTCTGATATGGGACACTGCTTTCAAAGGGATTCTCTTTTTTTTCTTTCACACAACTTCTATATTCTCTGTCACTGTATGACCTACAGCCTTCTTTTCAATTTCTGACAGTTCCATCTCCTTAACCTATTCCAAACATAAATTTCATTTATCCTCTGATTTTTTCAAAACCTGGCAGAGGGCTGAAACAATGCTCAAATAACATTTATTGAATTGAACCCTCTTCCCTAGTTCTTTCTCTTTCACAAGTTCCCCTTCTTAGACTTTCTTACTCCAGGCAGTCATTGCCATCCTCAGAATCAGCTCTACTATCTAGATCTCTAGCATCCACCCTCCAAGTTCTGCCTACTTTTCCTCCTAATACATCTTCTCTTTTTGTACCAGCCACACTAACAGCTGTTTCTCCTGTACTTTATCTCCAAGCCACTCTCTCCCTCAGTAAACATGAAGTGGTAAGTGGAGGGAGGGAAAAAATAACTTGACTTCAAGGAAAGTAGTTAAGAAGTCTGAGGAAAGCAAACAGAAGCAAGAGGTGAGGCATGAAATCACTTTCCATCTGGCCTTTTTCTCTTTTTTTAAAAGATTTATTTGAGAGAGAAGGAGTGCACTCATACAAGCCAGGGGAGGGGCCGAGGGAGAGAATCTTCAAGCAGACTCCCAGCTGAGTGAGGAGTCAGATGTAGGACTTGATCTCACGACCCATGAGATCATGACCTGAGTCAAAACTGAGAGCTGGACACTTAAACAACTAAGCACTGGGGCATCCCTCCATTTGGACCTTTGCTAATACTGGCCACTGAATACCTAGTGCACAGTTCAGATAAAAAGTCAAAGTGGAATAGAGCCCCACTTATAAGAATATGTTATATGTCCAATAACTAGGGATTTGTAATTAAAAGATACAGAGTGTTTAAGTTTTTTAGAAAGGGCAGGATTTCAAAATCCTTTAATATATGTTAGATGAATTCCCAAACTGACCAAGTAGTTCTAATTGGTTAAGCAACTGCCCCCTTCCTCCCTCAGTGCTCTGTGTTTCCTCTCCTAAAAAAAACACTTAATCCCCCAAAGAAAAAAAGCCTTATGAGTAGAGTTGCCAGGTGTAGCAAAAAAAAAAAAACAAACAAACAAACAGGACAACAAATAAAATTTTAATTTCAGATAAGCAATGAATAAGTTTTATTATAAAATATCCCTATTCTTATAAGTACTTATAATAATGTACTATAAATATTGAAAACTTTTATAGTATACTAGAAAATTATTTGTTGTTTATTTGAAATTTAAATGTAACCAGCAGTCCTATATTTTTCTGGCTTGTAATTTCAGAAAATTAAAAGCCATGCAAAATTTTACCAGGAATGAAAACAGGCAAGTAATAGAGTGGGAGAAGGAACTTGAATATAGCTGGCAAAGAATTGATATCCAAAACATATAAATAAGGCCTCCAAATCAATAAGAAAGAGGCAACACATTTTTTTAATGGGAAAAAGACTGGAATGGGCACTTCTCAAAAGGGCATATGTAAGTAGCCAAGTCAAAAGGTGCTCAATTTCACAATTCATCAGGGAAATGAAAATTAAAACCCCAGTGAGATTCCATGTACACTACCAAAATGAACAGATTACATTAAGTGTTGGTGAGAAAATAGAGTAACTAGACCCTCATCCTCTGAGGGTGAGAGTATAAACCTGCAACCATGCAAACCATCTGGCAGTATGATTAAAACTGAACAATGCATATCCTATGGCCCTGCCATCCCACTCCTAGGTGCATACCCATCAGATATATGTCCATCTGTTCACCAAAGACATGTTCACAAATATTCATAAAGCACTAATCATAATAGCCACAACTAGAAGTAGCATCTATCAAATATCTACCAGGAATAAAATAGATAACAGATTATGATATATCTAAACAATAATTTACTATTTAGCAATGAGAATATACAATCTACAAAAACATGCTGCAATATGGATCAGTCTCATTAAAATTTTTTTTTAAGGGGCGCCAGAGTGGCTCAGTTGTTAAGCGTCTACCTTTGGCTCATGTCATGATCTCAGGGTCCTGGGATCGAGCCCCGCATCAGGCTGCCTGCTCCGCAGGAAGCCTGCTTCTCCCTCTCACACTCCCCCTGCTTGTGTTCCCTCTCTCACTGTGTCTCTCTCTGTCAAATAAATAAAATCTTTAAAAAAAATTTTTTTTGAGCACCAGAAGCCAGACACAGAAAAGCACGTACTCTCTATTATTCATTTACATATTATATAAAGTTTCAAAAGCAGGAAAAATAGTCTTTGGTGCAAAATCATAGTAGTGTTTATCCTTGGATAGATGGTGACTGGATAGGGGCATGGGGATTCAGAGGTTGGCCATGTTCTGTTTCTTAATTTCAGTAATGGTCTGTAATTGCTTTGTGAAAGGCCCGTAAATGATAGCCTTTGCCAAATATGTTATACTTCAATAAGATGTACATTAAAACCTCTGAAAGAAGTTACCATGAAAAAGACTACTACCCTCTGACTGCAATCATGTTTATATAAGAGGAATCAATATCATTATCACCAGAGTCATCATCACCATAATCATATGCCCCATAATGTAAAAATTTGCCATGGGCTAAGCTAGGTTCTAGATATTTGGTTCACACTACATCATCTGACCTTTTTAAACTTCATAAAAACACTACCAGGCAGCTATTATTCTTCCACTGATGAAGAAACAGAGGCTAAAAGAGGATTGGTAGCTTATTGAGGGAAACATAGTTTTTAAGTGGCAGAGGCAAATTTTTCAACCAGAATCTGATTCTAAAGCACGTGCCCTTTTCTCTGTAGGAGGACATGCTGAATCTACAGGTAGAGACTGTAAATTCCAAAGGGGAAGAGGTTTAAATTTCTTCCCTAAACTGGCTTTCTGAGTCCTAAGGTAACATAAACCCTCAAATTTCAGTCCCCTTTTGTGCTAAGAAACATTCATCCAAATTCTGGATTTAATTCAATTACCTAGAATTAATTCACGATTCCTAAAATCAGTTCCAGGTAGAAGAAAGAAGGAAATGTAAATTGCTTTTTAGTATCTCAGTTATCCTCCCAACATTTAAGGAAAAACAAAAATGAAAACAAAACAGACTTTGACATTCAAGCAACATATCCTCCTATATAGTTCCAACAAACACATCCACTTTACAAGGTTGCATTCATATGTCCATAACAAGCTTTTCTTGCCAATGCTTTTCAAACTTTAGTGTAAGCAAGAATCATCTGGAAAGCTTGTTTGAACAGATTTCTGGGCCCCCCCCCAAGATTCTGATTCAGTAACTCTGAGGTGAGCTTGAGAATTTGCATTCTTTACAAGCCCCCAGGTGATACTGATGCTGTTGGTCATCGGACCGCACTTGGACTAGTACTGCTTTATTTATTTATTTTTTTATTAGGGACTAGTACTGCTTTATGCCAGGACAGACAATATGGAAGAAATGCACACAACTGCTTTGTTTGGGGACTGACTGTTCTGATTTTGTCACTAACATTTATAGCTACTATCTCAGGCTAGGTTCATGTGATAGTTTAAGAGAGCAACTGGTTTCCCCACTCCTACTCTCAAGCTCTGTCTTGATCATCAGGGCCCTTTGTCTTTATCATCATTAGTGTCACTGTCATCCATTCTGTCTACTGGCCATGAAGATTCTTGAAAGCCTGAATTCTGCCTGTCCTTTGCTCTCCTGTGAACTGCAAGCTCTCCAGTATCCAAAATTTCCACATGATGTGCCTATTTGCTACATTTTAGTTTGCTTTGTGCCAAAGGTAAAAAAGTAAATAAATAAATAAAATTACAGATATGTAGGAATTAAAGCCATCTCTTAAAATTTTGTTGTGGTTTGTTAATTAATTTTGCTTTGCTTTTTTCCTAATCTGGGTATTTCAAAAAGAGAACAAACTCACTATACTACATTGCAGATGAAGGACCCGAAGGAGTCCTGAAGTAATTCTCAACACCTCTCTTGTTTTCCACTCTTCTGCAGAAAGCCCAAAGCAGTTTCTCTCCATGGATCCTCAGCTCAGGTCTTTCCCCAAGAGTTCTGAGGTATTCTTAGTAGGACACCAGCTTTGTTGAGGGATGCATATGATCAGCTTCCTTACATCAAGTAGTCAATCACATAATCTAGAAAGCACTGGGCTACAGGAAGCAAGACTCTGACTCTGCCTTAATACCTCATGGCCAGTTTACAAAATCAAGGTTTAAATGGGGCGGGGCCAGGGTGGGGGGGATGGTTGGAATCACTAGATCCCTGATTTGGCTCCTAGCTAGCTATGTCACTCTTGGGAAGGCCACTTAACTTCCCTTCCCCTTCAGTTGTAAAATAGGGACCATTTTAAGTGATCCCCAAGATCCTACCTTCTCTAAGAGTCTGCAAAACCATGAACCTATAGACAAGACCAAAGAAAACACCCTCCTTTCCAACTTGGCACAAGTGGAAGTTTTACTCTAGGGAAACAGACCTTCATGATGTGTAGGTCACAGAGAAATGTCAAGCAAATAAAAGGACAGGGAAAAAGAAATCAGAGACAGAAAAGGCATGTGCAGTGCACCACAAGAAGAGAAAGCACTGCTTTTCTTTTTCTCCCTTTGAAGTCGATAGAGAGAAAAACAATAAAATCCAAAATCCAACAATATCAACCAGAAATCAGTCTGTTTTCAGAGTCTGTTGCTACAGTAGCAAAAGAAAGTAGCCAGCTCCTTCCCAGGGGCTCCTGGGTAGGGAGCATCCATCAAATCACAGACACGCCCTCTATTCAAACTCGATTTGGCTAAAATGACTTTTTTATGAGAACTCATGAGAAAATGGTTGACTTCCAGCCCTTATGTTATCAGAGTTGTTTGACATTGAATTACATGGGCCCAGACTATAAATCTTGACTTCAGGCTCACATGCAAGGCATTTGATGTGTCTGGGAACCTGCTGAAGAAAGAAATTAGCTGTAAAACAAAGTAAAATGCCTGTTCCCATGGGAATACTCTGCAGGACTGCTAATAGATCATGTGTTCGTTTGGAAGACACTTGTTTCTTTGGTCAAACAGCAACTAATATTTTTGCTTTCCACTGCCCTGAACAGGAAATATGGTGCTAAGGGCCGATAGACAGGGCAAGGCATCAGATTAATTACACGGTCAGTAAACATTTGTTCACCCATGTTTCCTAACGGTCTGAACACTTCCTGGTTAGAGATCAGGGATGCCACTGGCCTCTGTTAACTGTTTTACTCTTGTATAAATGTCTGGAAAGATGGAGTACATTTTCAGGGAGCCCCACAATGAGAGGATAATGGGGGCACAGGGGACTCAGAACTGTTGAAAGCAACCCCTTCTTGCAACCTGTGCTGCGGCTGCCACAGTCCACTGCCTTCACAAGGACAGAGCATCTGGAAACCTGGAGGGAGAGATTCAATAAGGTGATCTGATGTCATTTGGAAATTCTCTTTCCCTTTTGGGGGATAGATATTTTTTCTGAGAGAGAGTGAGCGAGCACATGTGACCAGGGAGAGAGGGAGAGAGAGAATCCCAAGCAGACTCCCCACTGAGTGGGGAGCCAGACACAGGGTTCAAGCCCACGACCCTGAGATCATGACCCTAGCCGAAATCAAGAGTCGGATGCTTAACTGGCTGAGCCACCCAGGTGCCCCTGGGGGATGAATATTAGATGTAACTTCAGGTTCATTCCAAAGAAGAGAAAAGGCAAAGTATTTTGGGAAAGATAGATGGTAATCACATCAGAACACCTGCCATCTACTCTACTTGGAAATCTCTCTCTACGGCAACTGCAAAGAATGGACAAAGACAGCCTGGAGCTGTTCTTTAAAGCAATGTTTCTCCAAGTGTGACCCTGGACCAACAGCCCAGGCATCCCTTGGAAACTTGTTAGAAATGCAGAATCTCAGGTCCCACCACAGACCTGCTCAATAGGAAACCTCTGGGGTGGGGCTAGCAATCTGAATTATAGCAAATTCTTCCGGTGACTCTGATACCACTAAAGTTTGAGAATCCCTGCCATAAAAGGATTCTCATACACCTGTTATATATACAGATGCAATCCAAGACTGAGACTCAAGTTCTCCGCTGTAATCTATAAGGTCCTTATGATCTGGCCCAACCCATGTGTTACAGTCATAAATACCAGCTATACATACCTCTGCCAGGCCCAGTTTATTCCCTCTTTGAGGACTTCGCTTGGAAAACTTCTTGTGTCTGTCTCCTTAGCTCATTCAGTTTCCTGTTCAAATGTCTCATTTTTCATAAAGTAGTCCCCTACCACAGACACCCTTTTAAGTATCTGCCAACAGACATTGTCCAGCATTGTCCATGTAGCAACTTTCCAAGACTGGAGATAACTTTATGACTTTGTTTCTATGTTGATGCCCATCCTCTCTGGAGTAGAATACAAAACTCCGTAAGAGTTCTTTATGCCCAGTATACACTATGTCTAAAATATACTGTCTACACTTCTAAAAAGTGTAGCTTTCATGCCCTCTCCTCCTACCCCTTCTCAAAATCTATTCTCATTTGTCAATTATACCTTAATAAAGCTGGTGAAAAACTCTATTCTTATACATTTTAAGTTAAAAATCAGTATGAATGAAAAGTAGACAAAGCATTTACATCAAGAGAAATGAAAAACAATTCAAATTCCAGGCATCATTCAGTAAGTATTATGTGCCTTTTAGATGCTGGGGAGGGTCAAAAGGGTCCCCTAAATAGCAGTCTTTGAGCATCTTAAAGAAGGGCCAATGTTTTCCAGTAGATGAGCTCTGATTTAGATGTAGTTCCTTTTTCCTTTACCATAAGCAGAAGGCCATCTTTACAATAAGAAATTTCATCTGTTATGAGGTGATAGGAAAGTCATCAAAATTCAGTGCCTAAACTAACGTACTCTCTACCTAACTGTGTCTTTGTATTTTTTTCTCTCCCTATTTTATCTTCATTTATCTTTCTCGAAACTCAACATAGAAGCAGAAACTTGAACATGAAGAGGTATGCACCTAAACAAGCCTTACATGACCCTGAAGATCCAGAAGCTCCTTCATAATGTAGCACGTTATTTTATTGGTCTTTCAACAAAAGATGCCTGAATGGCATTACTTTTGCCTCCATAATGGCTTAAATGCTTCCAAGATGCATTAGAGTCACTCGCTCCCTGTAGAGATGGAAGAATAACACAGATGACAGTGCATTTAGTAAGAGGCAGACAATGCCCGTGGTTGCTCCATTACTCTGTCATCAGAGATATCAGCACGAGGTTGGGCGCTGAGCATTAGCCCATGTAGCCTGATATGAGTTCATGGAGCTGGAATTCAAAACACTAACCAGCTGTGGGAACCCAGTGAGAAGCCTGTCACACTGAATGGTATCCAGATTAGAGCTGTGAGAATTTGGGAAAACCCTTCTTGCTAAGTAAGTTTACTTCTTCAGCTTTCTTTCTTATTTAAATTTTCAATGTTTGCTAGAATCCTGAACCTATAGCCATACATTTGAAAAATGGAAAAAGACAACTCTTAAAAATATTTTTTCAGGAAATCATGGAAATTGTAATAGTGACTGGATATTTGATGACCTTGTAATTATGATTTTTAGGTGTGATAATAGCATTAGGTTTATGTAGCAAAATACCCATAACTCTTTAGAGATATGTGCTGAGAGGAATGTAGGGGTGAAATGAAATGACGTCTGGAATTTGCTTTAAAATAATTCAGAAAAAAAAAGAGAGAAAGAAAAAGATTAAACAAGAATTGCAAACCCTCAGTAATTGTTGGATCTGGGTTTGGTTATGGCAGATCAATAGAATATTCTCTCTCCTTGTAAAAGTATGTTTGAAAATAAACATAATGAAATTTCATGATAATAAAGGAAAAGAAATAATGCCAGACCAAAAGCAAAGTTATCTCTTAAGTAACATAAAAAATGTCTTCTCTGTTAAGGATTTTCTCAAGGCCAGCCACTGTCAAATAATCTACAAAACCAAAAAATGAGAAAGTCATGTTCTCAGGTACTCTAGTCTTAAAAATATCCTTCTATGGTATATGCATTGGTAGGAGCAGGCAAAGAAGCTTAGGTAAATAGAAAAGAAATCGGAAATGACCTTGCTTTATTTGGTACTTAATTGTTCACAGGAATGGCCATAATGGGAATAGACTAAAACGGAGATTTGTGGGTCCCAGGTTCTATGGTATTTTTCTCTCATGAGTCCGTATATGACTTTCAATTAACATTTCTATCCTTTAGTTTCCTCATCTATAAATCACAGGGTTGCATTATATGAGAACTAAGGTTTCTTTTAGGCCTGAAAGTGCAAATTCCAGATTATATTAGCAAATCTCCTTCGGAAACATGGGAGATAAAAAAAAAAAAGGTCAAGTTCTAGATATGACTTGGCAAATCAGGAGATGGCGTATTTATTAAGCCTCTACTGAATTCCCAACACAGGAAACACAAGTGTAGCAACCTTTGCTGTTTAGAAAATCCAAGTATCAAGTGAAGCAATATGGAAAATAAACAGGTTCTGAAAGCAGTTTTAGCCACAGCATAATTCTATTAAGAAAAAAAATCTGTCAAATATTTTGTGCATTTGTTTCCTTGCTAACACAGAAAAGAATGGATATAAATGACCTTTACTTATGCATCAAGAAAGTTCTAAAATAATTTTTGTTTCCCTCATAATGTTTGAAAACTGTGAAAACACGTATATTTCTAGTGAAACTAAACTGTTTGAAGTGGGAGGGTTGGCAGGGCAAAGATGGATTTATAAGGCCACCCTTATATTCTTCCCTGGAAAGGTTAGCAAGTGTTGGTGTTACAAATACATGACTGATTTCAGAAAGATGCCCTACATGGAGGCAGCTCTTGATGTACAAAGCTAAAGTTCATTTTATTCTGGGTTCCTGCTTTCTACAACCTGGTGTCTTCCAGATTTCACTTCTGCTTTATTTGAAATTTGAGGTTAGTAAAAAAAAAGGGGGGGCGGGGGAATTTAAAGTTAGTGAACCACACATCAACAAACGTGCAGCAGGACTGCTCTCTCTTCCACAGGGACAGGTACTGGGAGATCTCAGTAATTAAAAAAACAAAAAAGTTGAGTATGTTACCATAAGATTTACATCATAAAATGCTTAGACATCCTAGGTTTCACATTTCAATGAACATGTTTCACTCAGATTTACCTCTGCATTTAGAATTTTCTTTTTTCATTCAAATCATCCTATTCCTTTCTAAGAACCAGACATGAAATATTAGGGAAAGGTGACTGGGCAAGGGGAAAAAATCATATTATTCCTCTGAGAAACTCTGAAAAAAAGAAAGAGAATTTTTCTCATTCCAGGGTGCTCTATTAATTGAGCTGTCATTTTTTTTTAAAGATTTTTATTTATTTGACAGAGAGAGAGACAGAGAGAGAGGGAACACAGCAGGCTTCTCACTGAGCAGGGAGCCCGATGTAGGGCTCGATCCCAGTACCCTAGGATCATGACCTGAGCCAAAGGCAGAGGCTTAAGGACTGAGCCACCCAGGCGCCCCATGAGCTGTCATTTATTACCAAACATAAAAACATGAATTGATGGCATCTATATTTAATATCTATTAAGAGTTTTGCAAAATGTTGCCAGAAAATGATCACTTTTTTCTGAGAAAAAATTTTAAAGAATTTTTCTGAATTCTAATTGCCACTTTCTGACCTTCTGAGACCAGTTCTTTTATCCAGTCAGAAAACATTTCTCCGACTTTATAATGAACATTAATGAAAGGAAAAAAATTCAACATCTGTACATTTATTTCAAGGCAAACCTTTGAGAACGGATACAATTCCATGACCATAATTATATTTAATTCCACCTAATTCCTGTATGAGAAACATCCCATAAAAGTTGTGAGCTTTAGAAAAATTATTTGTGCCATCTGATAGGAGGTATTTCTTGATTCTTAGCAGTTTTACCATCAAGTCTAAAACAAGGAAATAGTGCTGGCTTTCTGAGTTATCTAAATGAGAGGATCTCAATGCTGCATCAGAATCACCTAGAGGGACTTAAACCACAGCTCTCACCTTCAGAATTTCTAATTCCAAAGTTCTGGACTGAAACTTAGAAATTCTAACAAGTTCCTGGATGATCCTGATACTCTTGCTGCTGGTTTAGAGACCATACTTTGAGAACCAGTGATCTAAATATAGGCAGCATAAGCACTTAAATAACAGAAAACTATTAATTACTTCATTCAGTTCTGCAGAGCCTTAAGCCATCTGAACATTTTGACTGGTGGGTCGGTAAGAAAGGAGCCTCTACCTACCCACTTTGGAAACCAAAAACTGAGTGTACATAGTCCTCAGTATAAGAAAATCATCCTAGGTTTGAGCTCAGCTAGAGCAGAGTGCAATCAACTCAAAATTAGGTGAGATACTGCCTAATTTTCTGTCTAAGGAAGCGCATTTGGTCACCATGTAATCCTGGCCATGCAGGTGCACAAAGCATCAAGAACTTTGTGGGACGGGGGGGGGGGGGGGGGGGGGGGGGGGGCGGGGCGCAGAGTAGTATTTTGGTGTTTTGGATTGCCCCCGACGCTGATTGTTATTAGCAGCACAATAAAACTTCTAAAGAAATCTGAGATTTCAGGGTGTGATCTGAAGTTCCACCAATATGACCCGAGCAAGTGAAGTTCACCACCTCAGCTATGGCTGTTGACCTCTGTGGATGATCAGTTCTGTCTCTATTACCTCTGGCTCCTTAAATGTCCTTGCTGGCCCAGGCCTCTGCTTTCGTCACTGGACCCTTTGGTTGTCCTTCATACTGAGGTGATGATGACAACAAGCATAAAGAAGTCTTTCAACAGTGATTTCCTGTATCTCACTTATCCCAGCTCAGAAAAATCTTGCCATTCAAATAAACTGGCGTCAGAGATACAGTGGGAAAAAGTAGGGATGGGGGAGGGGGATAAAATGGGGGAGGGGAATCCCTTTCAAAAGCTCTCCCTGTGAGAAGAGGAGACAGGAGCAGGAAGAGGAGGAGCCCAAGGCTGGCTATTTTTAAAATGAAATGCAGAGCCCTTTGGTCCTCTCTCCTGTTTCTCTGAAGCCCCTGGAACAACTTGCCAAAGGCATAAATCGCTGGGCAATTCATTCTGTCTGTATTTCCTCTGTACTCTATTTAGCAAGCAAGTATAGCCAAAGCCATATGGGCAGAAATATGGGCTTTCCCTCAAAATCTGCAACCTCCTTTCACAAAGCTGTCTTCCATCAGGATCAAAGTGTTGCCTCCCAAATGATGTCACTCATAGAGGGATCCAGGAAGAAAGAAGAAAGAAAATTTATAATGGTTTGGGGTACAAGTTGAGTCTTAACACAGAAGGTGACAATAGGATTCCTACCCAGTAGAGGGTACAACTTGCACCCACAGGGAAGGCATTGAATCCCATGATGAAGTGGTCAGTTCACTGAAGATGCAGATGGCATTTTAGCAGCCCTACTGGCTCTCACCCCTGGAGGTGGGAGAAGGAATCACAAAACTGACTGTGCCAAGCTAACTGAAAGAAAGAGAAAATAAGCCCTGGTATTGATACAGAAAAATCTAGGACAAGACAAAGGCAACTCTCAATTTACCTTCTGGCCTACTTACTCTTCCATTAAAAGGTGTGAAAAGAGACCTGATGCCTGTGTTAACATTTGCTGTCTCTGTTTTATTTTTAGGCTCTTTACTCAGAGAAAGGACAGCAAGACCAGTTGGGCTTCAGGACTCAGACCACACTTGGTTTTCTCAGGTTTCCCTGAACACAAGGCCCAAAATAATTTTCCATCATGACCTGGCCAGGAAGTACAGCCAGCTCTCAGGGTGGCCACTGAAAATGAGCATGTGATCTTGGTTATCTGTCCTTAGTAATGTCGGTACCATCATCCAATTTGATTTTCCTATCCAGATGATGTTTTTTTTTCCTGCTGAGGCAATGTTTAGGTGTAAGAAAAATATACATATATATGTATATATGTATGTGTGTGTATGTACCTCTGTGTGTGTGTGTGTGTGTGTATATATATATATATAATCAAGATTTTTATATATTTTATGTAAGCATACATATATAAACATATACACAAAATCTAGATGATATGGCAAATCTAAGAAAAAGTAAATAGTTCTAAGACCCAAGACATTGTCTCTGATGAAAATGCTAGCACAGTGATAGGTATTAGCAGTGGGAGGCCAGCACAGGGTACTTCCTGGGACAAAGATGCCTATGTTTTCTTCATTTTCCATGGGGAAAATGCAGCTGTCACCTGCAACACCTGGGAAGTCTGGAAATGCCCCTGGCAACCAGCCTAATCAGCTTCATAAAGATGGCTCCAATCGTGCCTGCCAAGGGAAAGTCTACCAGATGGCCCTGAATTCAAGGGAGGGTGATGCAGCCAAAGACACCAGAATGGACCCCAAACTCCCCAGTCAATATCAGACCTCCTTCTGTGTTATTTGCCATAGATGAACCACTTAATATCTTCTTCACATCCATTTTTTTTTTTTTTGCTGAAATCAAGTCACTGAAAAAATAACAAATCCTTGTGGAAAAACATGTAAGTAGAAACATGGAAACAGAAGTATATGAGAAGCTTCAATAGAAGATAAACAGAAATGCTTCCTACCCTAGATTCTGAGCCTGAGGCCTGCTTCTCTTCCTTAAAGGAAGACTCACAGGAGTTACAGAGCTGATGGAGATGTGTTAGTGGCAAATGGAGATTGTCTACCTATTCAGAAGAAATGAAAGAGATTGAAAAAAAAAAACCTCATCATGGGATCCATAGTTATTTGGCTCTATGTCAGGGTCTCAAAAAAAATAATTTTAAATACCTACGTCAGCATTTTTCAAACTTTTTCAGCCATGATCCACTGAAGAAATGGGCTGTACGTCACAACCTGTGCATGCGCACACATGCACACACACCTATATATAAATACTTACCTTTACCAAACATGATGCACTCTAATACTTTTTGTTTTAATTTTTCAAAAATACTGGTTGTGACCTATAGGTCACAGTTTTAAAAAGACTGCTTTAAACCTTGGGAAATACTGGTTATGCTTCATGTCCCTAACCCTATCCACAACCCTAACACTATTCACAGTTACCCAATCACTGTTTGTTCAACACACTCAATCAACTCTATTAAAATATTCTTTTTCAGCTTTTCTTTCCCACTAAAATATAATTTTTTTCCCTGAGCCAAACTGTCAGTACCTTTAGCTCAGAGAGAATATCATACGTACCTTATGTTGTATTACAAAAGATGCACCATAAATGAACAATGAACAAATTTAATCCTCACACTGTTGGATATCTAGAAATTTAAATATTTTTTCCTACTGATTTGGTCCCCACAAATAAAAAGGATACTATAATCAAATATATCTGTCACTTATGTTGGTGATGGACATAAGAGAAGAAACAGTCATTTCCCCCTTCCTCCTAGAGTACCTCAAAATGCCTACAAGTGAAAGCTTGTCTGTGACAGGAAGTGTCATGACTCAAAAGTGAGGCACACAGCAGACATGTTAGGTTGGAAGTGGCTGTTTTTACACAGCCACTACTCTGACCATGTAGCCACATGTGGAGAAATTACACCATGCATCATTGTACCATTGGCCCTGCCAAAAGGAGGAGTGAGACTAAAGCATATCCTGCAAAACAACGACTTTCTTCTGACATAAAATCTTGGGATAAGATCGTATCAGTTGTAGTTTTATCACTTATAGAACAATCCCAGGGAGTTTCATCCAGGGATTCTGGTTTTCTATTTTATGGAACAACAAATGTAGTGAAATTTTATTTTTAGATTCCTTTAATCATACACCATTGTTCTTAATTCAAAACTCCAGGCACAAAATTGTATTATTTAAAGGGCAGGACAATGAAATTGATTACAATCCTGTGTTTCATCCCCAAAATAACTTCAATAACAACTTGCATTTTGAAATCTAACTATATGCCATAAGATGAACTAAGCACTTTCTCAGCAGTTAGCTCATTTAGTCCTACATTAACCCTATGAAGTAGGTATTATTATTACTGACATATTACAGAGAAGAAACTAAGGCTCAGGGATATGAAGTGAATTTCCCAAGGTCACGTAACTCAGTGTCAGAAATACTGCTGGACTTAAAACCAATGCTCTTAAACCCTTTCTGTATTCTAGTTCTACAAGTAATTCAATGAAGACCATAGTATTAGGGTATAGAAACAACAACACAGCTCTTATAGGAGGACTCAACTAGAAATAAAATGATTTAATAAATACAGAAGTGTAATGACTAAGTGTATGAAACAGCTTTTACAAAACTCTCCATTCTCTGTAGGTCCCCCAGGACCCCTCTATCAGCTTCCACCCCTTACTCTCTACCCCCCACTAAGACATAAACATGACAACTTTCAAATGTTTTAGGAGAAGTGGTTCTCAAAATGTATCCCCTGAAAACTTGTTAGAGATGCAAATTCTTACACCCCACTTGTTTTTAATGTAGGTTTGATTATTATTTAGGTATAGCAAACCCAACAGATCTGGAGATCCTTGCCACTGAAAAGATACTTTGTTATACTCACAGATCATAAGAGGAGGGGGCAGGTTGACATGGGAGACACCAGGATCAGTCGGGAGACAAAGTGGAGGTAGACAGGGAGGGTAAGAACTTTTATTTTGGTTTCTGCTGGAAGGAACTAGAGAGGTGAAATAAACAGGTTTATCTCTAGTATTTGCTAGTTTGAATAATTTCAGCAGGCTCTGGAACATAGAAACTGTCTCTAATTGCCTGGTACCTAACTCTGGGATGATTAGGGAAGGTAGTGATAGGGCTTGGGCTCTGGATCGAGTGGTTTGCATTTGCAAAGCAAGCTCAAGGGTGAATTGTTTACTATTTCTAGAAGTGGCTGGCACCAAAAGGGACAGTCCCTCCAGGGTCAATAAAAGCCCAGATGTCAAAGCATCAGAATACAGAAAATAGAAGACATGGTTACTACACCACTCTAGACCTACTGATGAAAAAACTGTTTGGAGTCTGTTTTCACAAGTCTTCCAGGTGAGTCTGGTGGACATTATAGTTTAAGATCCACAGTTTTAGTATTTACTCTACTGTATTTCACACAGCACAAGGAGCAGTAAGTACTTAGTACAGACCTGAATTTTTCCTTTTCCCAAAACTTAACAACTTTTAAGTATGGATATCAAATGTATATCCAAAGACTATTTCAAGAAACTATCTTTAAAGCATTAAACACACACAAAGACTTCTAATAATGCCATCTATTTCTTTATGTCTCCCAAACAGCTGTGTGTCTAAATTAGAATAAAGACAACCAAAGTTTTCAATAATAAATAGCACACTGAGACACCCCAGTGTACCCTTTAAAACTAGATGTTTAATCTTTAAAATGATCTGAAAGATAGCTTTGGGGCCAAGGGCATTAGATAGCCTTTGGAGTTTTACCCTAGAAAGCTCCATGTAATTTGTTTTTCTAGAATTTTCCATTAACTTTTGAAGGACCTGCTTCTTTGTTTGGTCAACAACAAAAACTGTGGATAGTTTTATGTATATTGGGAAGATTATAGAACCAAACTTGTTACTACCAAAATTTTAAGTCCATGTTTTCAAAATAGATTGATGTTGGAAAGGGGAAAAGAAGATTCATGACCCAGTCCTAGCTGTGTTTTAATTAGTCATATGAACTTGGGCAAGCAAATAAATCTCTCTGGACTTCTGTTTTTCTCGTCTGTGGTACCAGGGTGCTGGATGAGAAGATATTTCAAAGCAAATGTGATTTCTAATCTATATATAGAGGCAGAAAAAAACTTGTCATGAAAAATCCCTTGAAGGAGATAATGCTTTTTACCACAGTCAAATAGGAATATACTTTTCTACCTGCTCTGAACTCCAAAATCTTAAGTATATTTATTACTTGAGACACCCTGGTCTACATGTTTATCTATAAATAGGAGTTCTTATCTTAGCTACACATCAGAATCATCTGGGGGAGCTTTAAAAATGCCAATGTCTGGAACTAACTCCCAGAGATTGTTCTTCTGTATGTCTTGGTCATTGGTATTTTTAAAATCTCCCCAGGTAACTCTAATGTGCAGCCAGTGTTGAGAGGCATAAGCCTGTAACAAGTCCTGGAGCATTCTTTAAATCAGAAAAGAACACACTGTAGTTAGTGAGTTCTACAACTATCTGAACATGTGGTGGGGTAAGTGGGGAAGTCACAGTAAGTTTGGCCTCACCACTGAAAAGAGAGGGGCAGTGGTCAGAAACTAATTTCATGAATGATTCTCTAAGACAAGGAATAAGACTGGTTAATATTCTCCTCTCCTCTGGTAGAAAACAGAAAAGTTAATTAGCTTAAAGAGTTTTGGAGAAGGCACATTTGCTCAGGTATTAGTGTTCTCATAAAGGGTGATAGCAAGGGGTCATGTAAATTCCCATCTACATGAGAACTGGCAGGCAGGAGATGGTCTAGAGGGTATGCCACAGCAGCAGAAATAGCCAGGATTATAAGAGTTTGTGAAACACCAACTGGAACACTTGGTTCTTCCTGAAATGCTGGCTGGAGGAAGAGAAGGATGAGCTTTAGAAATTCTTGGACTATGCAGATGAAGTAAGTATGGTGTCCGTGGCCCCAATTCTTTACCCCTTCTGTCTCCACATCCTTTACCAGGTAACTTTGTAGTGCCCACCCCCCACTCTGCCTCTGGGCCATGTGACTTAGTTTGGCAAATGGGATGCAAGCAGAGGGCTAAAAGTCACTCCCACTCCTATATATTTACCTTTGTCATGTGAACATGCCACCCTAGATCTGCTGGCAGTCAAATGATCTCAAGACATGTAGGCAAGGCCAGCTGAAGTAGATAGACCCTAAGGTGACAACCAATGATTCCCATTGTCCGGTATTCATAGCTTTATGGAATTCTATCCCCTTGAGTGTGGGTGGACCTCTGACTTACTTCTAACCAACAGAATATGGCAAAGATGACAGGATGTCAGTCCTATCATTATATTAGTCATACAAGACTCCATCTCAGTAGAGTCACTCTTGCCTTCCTGTTGGCCTTGAAGAAGGAAACATAAATATGTGAAATGTGGAGAGGCCCATGTGGCAGAAAAAACAGAGAGATCTTTAGGAATTGAGGGCCTCACTCCTACAGCTGAAAAGAACTGAATTCTACTGGAGGAGGAGCAAGATGGTGGAGGAATAGGAAACCTAAATTTCGTCTGGTCCCAGGAATTCAGCTAGACAGGTATCAAACCATTCTAAACACCTACTATCTCAACAGGAGATCAAAGAAAAGAATAGCAGCAACTCTCTGAACAGAAAAGCAACCACTTTGTGGACAGTAGGATGTGCGGAGAAGTGAATCTGAGGCGATATTTGGGAAGATAGACCGTGGGGGGAGGGAGCCTCCGTCAGCCGGCTACTGGCAAGTGATAGAGCAGTGGAGCACAAAATCGGAACTCTGCGAAGTCTGCTCCACTTAGGGACGTCGCTCAGGTGGCTAAGCGGGGGGTGAAACGCTCGCTGGGACAGTGTGGTCTCAGGACCCTCAGGATCACAGAAACACCGGGGATGCCTAGTGCAGCAGAGCTCCCAGGTATCAGAGTGGGGAAGCCGGCTGCAGAGATAGAGCTGAGGAGTGGGCTCTCAGCTCAGAGTTGCCATAAACTGTGATCTGCGGCACAGTCGGGCCACTACTCCTCCAGCAGGGAACCAACAAGCAGCAGATCTGGGGAGACTCCCCTTCCTCCCCTGGGAGGAGTGGCATGGGAGCACGCTGCAGGGATCTGCTGGGTTTGGAGACTCCAAACGGGGTCCTGTGCCAGTGACAGAAATGCTCGGTCACAAGCTGGGTGAGCATGGAGGGCGGCCAGAGACCAGGGAGACAGGAGTGATTGACTGCTTTTCTCTGGGGGCTCACTGAGGAGTGGGGCCCTGAGTTCTCGGCTCCTCGGGGCGGAGACTGGGGGGCCGCCATTTTCACTCTTGTCCTCCAAAGCTGTACGGAAAGTTTGCAGGGAACAAAAGCTTCCAAGAGCAAACCTGAGCAGATGACTTAGCCCAGCCCCCTGCAAGGGCTGGGCAATTCTGCCTCCGGCAAAGACATTTGAGAACCAGTGCGACAGGCGCCTTCCCCAGAATATCAGCAAGAAAATACAGCCAAGACCAAGTTTACTGATCACTGAGAACAACAGAAGTCCAACACTAGGGGAATACAGTACATAGAATTCATGGCTTTCCCCCCACTGATTCTTTGGTCATTCAAAGTTAATTTTTTTTTCTTTTTTTCTTTTTTCGTTTTTATGAATTTTTCTTTTTCCGTTTTTCAACCAACAACTTATCAATCCCTTTTTTAAAAATTTTTTTTTCATTTTTAGAGACATATTCTAACCCATAATAGCAGTTAACCTTATTTTTGGTATATATATAAGTTGTTTTCACTTTAAAATTCTGAGATACAGTTGCTTCTAACAGACCAAAGTATACCCTAAATCTCTAGTGTATGGCTTTGTTTTAGTCTCCTGCCTGATCATATTCTCTCCCCCTTTTTTTTTTTAATTTCTCTTCCTTCTTTTTTCAACCAACTTATCTTATTAATTCCTTTTATAAAAAATTTTATAATTTTCACTTTTACAGTCATATTCCATCCCTTCATTGTATTTACCCTTATTTTTATACATATATAAGTTTTTCATTCTTTAAACATTTGGAAAGCAGTTTCTTCTAACAGACCAAAATAGGCCCAAAATCTAGTGTGTGGTACTGATCTATGCACCAGCCTGATCATATTTGATCATATTCTTTTTTTTTTCTTTTTTCTTTCTTTCCCTTTCTTTTCCGCCAGTTTCAGGTGTCTTCTGAATTGTTTAGTGTATATTGTTATGGGGTCATTGTCACCCTGTTAGCATTATATTCTCTCATTCATCTACTCTCCTCTGGACAAAATGACAAGACAGAAAAAATCACCTCAAAAAAAAAAGAACAAGAGGCAGTACCGACTGCCAGGGACCTAATCAATATGGACATTAGTAAGATGTCAGAACTAGAGTTCAGAATGATGATTATAAAGATACTAGCTGGGCTTGAAAAAAGCATGGACGATATTAGAGAAACACTTTCTGGAGAAATAAAACAACTAAAATCTAACCAAGTCGAAATCAAAAAGGCTATCAATGAGGTGCAAAAATGGAGGCTCTAATTGCTAGGATAAATGGGGCAGAAGAGAGAATTAGTGATATAGAAGACCAAATGATGGAAAATCAAGGAGCTGAGAATAAGAGAGATAAACAGCTACTGGATCACGAAGGCAGAATTCGAGAGATAAATGATACCATAAGACAAAAAAACATTGGAATAACTGGGATCCTAGAAGAAGAAGAAGAAAGAGAGGCAGGGGGCAGAAAGTATATTGGACAAATTATTGCAGAGAACTTCCCTAATTTGGGGAAGGAAACAGGCATCAAAATCCAGGAGGCACAGAGAACCCCCCTCAAAATCAATAAAAATAGAACAACACCCCAACATCTAATAGTAAAACTTACGAGTCCCAGAGACAAAGAGAAAATCCTGAAAGCAGCTCAGGACAAAAGGTCTATAACTTAAAATGGTAGAAACATTAGATTGGCAACAGACCTATCCACAGAGACCTGGCAGGCCAGAAATGACTGGCATGATATATTCAGAGCACAAAATTAGAAAAATAAGCAGCCAAGAGTACCATATCCAGCTACACTGTCAATGAAAATAGAAGGAGAGATAAAAATCTTCCAGGACAAACAAAAACTAAAGGAATTTGCAAACATGAAACCAGCCCTACAAGCAATATTGAAAGGGGTCCTCTAAGCAAAGAGAGAGCCTAAAAGTAACATAGACCAGAAAGGAACACAGACAATATACAGTAAAGTCACCTTACAGGCAATACAGTGGCACTAAATTCATATCTTTCAATAGTTACCCTGAATGTAAAGGGGTTAAATGCCCCAATCAAACACACAGGCTATCAGATTGTATTAAAAAAAAAAAAAGACCCATTGATATGCTGTCAGCAGGAGACTCATTTTAGACCCAAAGACACCCCCAGATTGAAAGTGAGGGGTAGAAAACCATTTACCATGCTAATGGACACCAAAAGAAAGCTGGGGTGGCAATCCTTATATCAGACAAATAAGATTTTAAACCAAAGACTGTAATAAGAGATGAGGAAGGACACTATATCCTACTTAAAGGATCTATCCAACAAGAAGATCTAACAACTGTAAATATCTATGCCCCTAACATGGGAGCAGCCAATTATATCAGGCAATTAATAACAAAACCAAAGAAACACATCGACAACAATACAATAACAGTGGGGGACATTAACACCAACTCACTGAAATGGACAGATCATCTAAACAAAAGATCAACAAGGAAATAAAGACTTTAAATGACACACTGGACCAAATGGACGTCACAGATATATTCAGAACATTCCATGCCAAAGCAACAGATTACACATTCTTCTCTAGTGCCCATGGAACATTCTCCAGAATTGATCATATCCTAGGTCACAAATCAGGTCTCAACAAGTACCAAAAGATTGGGATCATTTCCTGCATATTTTCAGACCACAATGCTTTGAAACTAGAACTCAATCACAAGAGGAAAGTCAGAAAGAACTCAAATACATGGACGCTAAAGAGCATCCTACTAAAGAATGAATGGGTCAACCAGGAAATCAAAGAAGAATTTAAAAAATTCATGGAAACAAATGAAAATGAAAAAAAACTGTTCAAAATCTTTGGGATGCAGCAAAGGCAGTCCTAAGAAGAAAGTATATAGCAATATAAGCCTTTCTCAAGAAACAAGAAAGGTCTCAAATACACAACCTAACCCTATACCTAAAGGAGCTGGAGAAAGAAGAGCAAATAAAGCCTAAACCCAGCAGGAGAAGAAAAATAATAATGATCAGAGGAGAATTCAATGAAATAGAAACCAAAACAACAGTAGAACAGATCAACGAAACTAGGAGCTGGTTCTTTGAAAGAATTAGCAAGATTGATAAACCCCTGGCCAGACTTATCAAAAAGAAATGACCCAAATCAACAAAATCATAAATGAAAGAGGAAAGATCACAACCAACACCAAAGAAATACAAACAATTATAAAAACATATTATGAGCAACTCCATGTCAGCAAATTAGATAACCTGGAAGAAATGGATGCATTCCTAGAGATATATCAACTACCAAAACTGAACCAGGAAGAAAGAGAAAACCTGAACAGACCTATAACCACTACGGAAATTGAAGCAGTCATCAAAAATCTCCCAAAAAACAAAAGCCCAGGGCCAGATGGCTTCAAAGGGCAATTCTACCAAACATTTCAAGAAGAATTAATACCTATTCTTCTGAAACTGTTCCAAAAAATAGAAATGGAAGGAAAACTTCCAAACTCCTTTTATGAGGCCAGCATTACCTTGATCCTAAAACCAGACAAAGACCCCATCAAAAAGGAGAATTACAGACCAATATCGTTGATGAACATGGATGCAAAAATTCTCACCAAAATACTAGCCAATAGGATCCAACAGTACATAAAAAGGATTATTCACCATGACCAAGTGGGATTTATCCCTGGGCTGCAAGGTTGGTTCAACATCCACAAATCAATCAATGTGATACAATACATTAACAAAAGAAAGAACAAGAAACATATGATCCTCTCAAGAGATGCAGAGAAAGCATTTGACAAAGTACAGCATGCTTTCTTGATCAAAACTCTTCAGAGTATAGGCATAGAGGATACATACCTCAATATCTTAAAAGCCATTTACAAAAAACCCACAACGAATATTCTCAATGGGGAAAAAGTGAGAGCTTTCCCCCTAAGGTCAGGAACACGGCAGGGATGTCCACATTCACCACTGCTATTCAACATAGTATTAGAAGTCCTAGCCACAGCAATCAGACAACAAAAAGACATAAAAGGCATCCAAATCGGCAAAGAAGAAGTCAAACTGTCACTCTTTGCAGATGATATGATACTTTATGTGGAAAACCCAAAAGACTCCACCCCAAAACTGCTAGAACTCATACAGGAATTCAGTCAAGTGGCAGGATAGAAAATCAGTGCACAGAAATCAGAGGCATTCCTGTACACAAACAACAAGACAGAAGAAAGAGAAATTAAGGAGTCGATCCCATTTAAAATTGCACCCAAAACCATAAGATACCTAGCAATAAATCTAACCAAAGAGGCAAAGAATCTGTACTCCGAAAACTATAAAATACTCATGAAAGAAATTGAGGAAGACACAAAGAAATGGAAAAATGTTCTATGCTCATGGATTGGAAGAACAAATAAATTTGAAGATGTCAAGGCTACCTAGAGCAATCTACACATTTAATGTAATCCCTATCAAAATACCATCCACTTTTTTCAAAGAAATGGAACAAATAATCCTAAAATTTGTATGGAAAAAGAAAAGACCCCATATAGCCAGAGGAATGTTGAAAAAGTAAAGCAAAGCTGGTGGCATCACAATTCTGGACTTCAAGCTCTATTACCAAGCTGTAATCATCAAGACAGTATGGTACTGGCACAAAAACAGACACATAGATCAATGGAACAGAATAGAGAACCCAGAAATGGACCCTCAACTCTATGGTCAACTAATCTTCGACAAAGCAGGAAAGAATGTCCAGTGGAAAGAAGACAGTCTCTTCAACAAATGGTGTTGGGAAAATTGGATAGCCACATGCAGAAGAATGAAACTGGACCATTTCCTTACACCACACACAAAAATAGACTCCAAATGGTTGAAAGACCTCAATGTGAGACAGGATTCCATCAACATCCTAGAGGAGAACGCGGGCAGCAACCTCTTCAACCTCAGCCACAGCAACTTCTTCCTAGAAACATCGCCAAAGGCAAAGGAACCAAGGGCCAAAATGAACTATTGGGACTTCATCAAAATAAAAAGCTTTTGCACAGTGAAAGTATCAGTCAACAAAACCAAAAGACAACTGACAGAATGGGAGAAGATATGTGTAAAATGACATATCAAATAAAGGGCTAGTATCTAAAATCTATAAAGAACTTATCAAACTCAACGCCCAAAGAACAAATGATCCAATCAAGAATTGGCCAGAAGACATGAACAGATATTTTTCCAAAGAAGACATCCAAATGGCCAACAGACACATGAAAAAGTGCTCAACATCGCTCGGCATCAGGGAAATCCAGATCAAAACCTTAATGAGATACCACCTCACACCAGGCAGAATGGCTCAAATTAACAAGTCAGGAAACAACAGATGTTGGCGGGGATGCGGAGAAAGGGGAACCCTCCTACACTCTTGGTGGGAATGCAAGCTGGTGCAGCCTCTCTGGAAAACAGTATGGAGGTTCCTCAAAAAGTTGAAAATAGAACTACCATACGATCCAGCAACTGCACTACTGGGTATTTACCCCAAAGATACAAATGTAGGGATCTGAAGGGTACGTGCACCCCGATGTTTATAGCTGCAATGTCCACAATAGCCAAACTGTGGAAAGAGACAAGATGTCCATCAACAGATGAATGGATAAAGAAGATGTGGTTCATTATACAATAGAATATTATGCAGCCATCAAAATGTATGAGATCTTGCCATTTGCAACGACGTGGATGGAACTGGAGGGTATTATGCTGAGCGAAATGTCAATCAGAGAAAGATATGTATCATATGACCTCACTGATACGAGGAATTCTTAATCTCAGGAAACAAACTGAGGGTTGCTGGAGTGGGGGATGGGGTGGGAGGGATGGGGTGACTGGGTGATAGACACTGGGGAAGGTATGTGCTCAGGTAAGCGCTGTGAGTTGTGCAAGACTGTTGAATCTCAGATCTGTACCTCTGAAACAAATAATATATGTTAAGAAAAAAAAAGATAGCGGAAGGGGAAGAATGAAGGGGGGAATCGGAGGGGGAGACGAACTATGAGAGACGATGGACTCTGAAAAACAAACTGAGTGTTCTAGAGGGGAGGGGGGTGGGAGGATGAGTTAGCCTAGTGATGGGTATTAAAGAGGGCACATTCTGCTTGGAGCACTGGGTGTTATGCACAAACAATGAATCATGGAACACTACACCTAAAACTAATGATGTAATGTATGGTGATTAACATAACAATAAAAAAATAAAAAAAAAACACAACGTCTTCACAGGCAACATGATGACAATTAATTCATATCTTTCAATAATCACTCTCAACGTGAATGGCCTAAACGCTCCCATAAAACAGCACAGGGTTGCAGACTGGATAAAAAGACAGGACCCATCTATATGCTGCCTACAAGAGACTCATTTTGAACCTAAAGATACATCCAGACTGAAAGTGAAGGAATGGAGTTCCATCTTCCATGCCAGCGGACCTCAAAAGAAAGCTGGGGTAGCAATTCTCATATCAGACAAATTAGATTTTAAACTAAAGTCTGTAATAAGAGACACAGAAGGACACTATATCATTCTTAAAGGGTCTATCCAACAAGAAGATCTAACAATTGTAAATATCTATGCCCCTAACATGGGAGCAGCCATCTACATAAGCCAATGTTAACCAAAATAAAGAGTCATATTGATAACAATATGTTAATTGTAGAAGACCTTAATACTCCACTCTCAGCAATGGACAGATCATCTAAGCAGGAAATCAACAAGGAAACAAGAGCTTTGAATGATACACTGGACCAGATGGACCTCAGAGGTATTTACAGAACATTCCACACTAAAACAACACAATACTCATTCTTCTCGAGCGCACATGGAACTTTTTCCAGAATAGACCATATACTGGGTCACAAATCAGGTCTCAACCGATACCAAAAGACTGAGATTATTCCCTGCATATTCTCAGACCACAATGCTTTAAAACTGGAACTCAATCACACAAAAAAATTTGGCAGAAATTCAAACACTTGGAAGCTAAAGACCACTCTGCTCAAGAATGTTTGGGTCAACCAGGAAATCAAAGAAGAACTTAAACAATTCATGGAAATCAATGAGAACGAAAACACATCGGTCCAAAACCTATGGGATACTGCAAAGACGGTCCTAAGGGGGAAATACGTAGCCATCCAAGCCTCACTCAAAAAAAATAGAAAAAATCCCAAATTCACCAACTAACTCTACACCTTAAAGAACTAGAGAAAAAGCAAGAAACAATACCTAAGCCACGCATTAGAAGAGAAATAATTAAAATTAGAGCAGAGATCAATGAATTAGAAACCAGAAACACAGTAGATCAGATCAACAAAACTAGAAGTTGGTTCTTTGAAAGAATTAATAAGATTGATAAACCACTGGCCAGACTTATCCAAAAGAAAAGAGAAAGGACCCAAATTAATAAAATTATGAATGAAAGGGGAGAGATCACGACTAACACCAAGGAAATAGAAACAATTATTAGAAATTATTATCAACATCTATATGCCAAGAAACTGAGCAATCTGGATGAAATGGAGGCCTTCCTGGAAACCTATAAGCTGCCAAGACTGAAACAGGAAGAAATTGACAACCTGAATGGGCCAATAACCAATAACGAGATTGAAGCAGTGATCAAAAACCTCCCAAAAAACAAGAGTCCAGGGCCTGATGGATTCCCTGGGGAATTCTACCAAACATTCAAAGAAAAAATAATACCTATTCTACTGAAGCTGTTTCAAAAAATAGAAACAGAAGGAAAATTTCCAAACTCATTCTATGAGGCCAGCATTACCTTAATCCCCAAACCAGGCAAAGACCCCATCAAAAAGGAGAACTTCAGACCGATATCCGTGATGAATATGGATTCCAAAATCCTCAACAAAATCCTAACTAATAGGATCCAGCAATACCTTAAAAGGATCATCCACCACGACCAAGTGGGATTTATCCCTGGGATGCAAGGGTGGTTCAACATTCGCAAATCAATCAATGTGATAGAACACATTAATAAGAGGAGGGAGAAGAACCATATGGTCCTCTCAATTGATGCAGAAAAAGCATTTGACAAAATACAGCATCCTTTCCTGATTAAAACTCTTCAGGGTATAGGAATAGAGGGAACATTCCTCAAGTTCATAAAATCCATCTATGAAAAACACACAGTGAATATCATCCTCAATGGGGAAAAGCTGAGAGCCTTTCCCTTAATTTCAGGAACACGTCAAGGATGCCCACTCTCGCCACGATTGTTCAACATAATACTAGAAGTCCTAGCAACAGCAATCAGACAACAAAAAGAAATAAAAGGTATTCAAATTGGCAACGAAGTAGTCAAACTCTCTCTTTTCGCAGACGACATGATACTCTATGTGGAAAACCCAAAAGACTCCACCCCCAAATTACTAGAACCCATACAGCAATTCAGTAATGTGGCAGGATACAAAAGCAATGCACAGAAATCAGTTGCTTTCTTATACACTAACAACGCACCTGTAGAAAGAGAAATTACAGAAACGATTCCATTTACAATAGCACCAAAAACCATAAGATACCTCGGAATAAACCTAACCAAAGAGGTAAAGGATCTATACTCTAGGAACTACAAAACACTCATGAAAGAAATTGAAGAAGACATAAAAAGATGGAAAGATATTCCATGCTCATGGATCGGAAGAATAAACATTGTTAAAATGTCTATGCTACCCAGAGCAATCTATACCTTCAATGCCATCCCGATCAATATTCCAATGACATTTTTCAAAGTGCTGGAACAAACAATCCTAAAATTTGTATGGAATCAGAAAAGACCCCGATTCGCCAAGGAAATGTTGAAAAAGAAAAACAAAGCTGAGGGCATCACGTTGCCCAATTGCAAGCTATATTACAAAGCAGTGATCACCAAGACAGCATGGTACTGGCACAAAAACAGACATATAGACCAATGGAACAGAATAGAGAACCCAGATATGGACCCTCAACTCTATGGTCAAATAATCTTTGACAAAGCAGGAAAAAATATGCAATGGAAAAAAGACAGTCTCTTCAATAAATCATGCTGGGAAAATTGGACAGCCACATGCAGAAGAATGAAACTCGATCATTCTCTAATACCATTCACAAAGATAAACTCAAAGTGGATGAAAGACCTCAATGTGAGACAGGAATCCATCCAAATCCTAGAGGAGAACATGGGCAGTAACCTCTTTGACATCACCCACAGCAACTTCTTTCAAGATACATCTCCAAAAGCTAGTGAAACAAAAGCAAAAATGAACTTTTGGGACTTCATCAAGATAAAAAGCTTCTGCACAGCAAAGGAAACAGTCAACAAAACAAAGAGGCAACCCACAGAATGGGAGAAAATATTTGCAAATGATACTACAGATAAAGGGCTGGTATCCAAGACCTATAGAACTTCTCAAACTCAACACCCAAAAAACAAATAATCAAGTCAAAAAGTGGGCAGAAGAGATGAACAGACACTTCTCTGAAGAAGACATACAAACGGCTAACAGACACATGAAAAAATGTTCAATATCATTAGCCATCAGGGAAATCCAAATCAAAACCACACTGAGATACCACCTTATGCCAGTTAGAATGGCAAAATGGACAGGGAAAGAAACAACCAATGTTGGAGAGGTTGTGGAGAAAGGGGAACCCTCTTACACTGTTGGTGGGAATGCAAGTTGGTACAGCCACTTTGGAAAACAGTGTGGAGGTGCCTCAAAAATTTAAAAATAGAGCTACCCTATGACCCAGCAATTGCACTACTGGGTATTTACCCCAAAGACACAGATGTAGTGAAAAGAAGGGCCATATGCACCCCAATGTTCATAGCAGCAATGTCCGCAATAGCCAAACTGTGGAAAGAGCCAAGATGCCCTTCAACAGATGAATGGATAAAGAAGATGTGGTCCATATATACAATGGAATATTACTCAGCCATCAGAAAGGATGAATACCCAACTTTTACATCAACATGGATGGGACTGGAGGAGATTATGCTAAGTGAAATAAGTCAAGCAGAGAAAGTCAATTATCATATGGTTTCACTTATTTGTGGAACATAAGGAATAGCATGGAGGACACTAGGAGAAGGAAGGGAAAAATGGGGGGGGGAATTGGAGGGAGAGATGAACCATGAGAGACTATGGACTCTGAGAAACAAACAGGGTTTTAGAGGGGAGGGGGGAGGGGGAATTGGTTAGCCTGGTGATGGGTATTAAGGAGGGCACGTACTGCATGGAGCACTGGGTGTTATACAAAAACAGTGGATCGTGGATCACCACATCAAAAACTAGTGATGTATTGTATGGTGACTAACGTAACATAATAAAATTTTTTAAAAAAAGAAGAGGAAGAAGAAGATAGCAGGAGGGGTAGAATGAAGGGGGGGATTCGGAGGGGGAGATGAACCATGAGAGACTAGGGACTCTGAAAAACAAACTGAGGGTTCTAGAGGGGAGGGGGGTAGGAGGATGAGTTAGCCTGGTGATGGGTATTAAAGAGGGCACGTTCTCCATGGAGCACTGGGTGTTATATGCAAACAATGAATCATGGAACACTACATCAAAAATTAATGATGTAATGTATGGTGATTAACATAACATAATAAAAAAAAGAGTCGGATGCTTAAAAAAAATAAAGCTTTTAATGAAAAAAAATAAAATAAAGAGGGCACGTATTGAATGGAGCACTGGGTATTATACACAAACAATGAATCATGGAACACTACATCAAAAACTAATAATGTAATGTATGGTGATTAACATAACATAATAAAATAAAATTTAAAAAAAAGAACTGAATTCTACCAATAAAATGAGTGAATGTGAAGTATACCCTTCCCCAATCAAACCTCCTGATGAAAGCACAGCCTAGCCAACACTATGACGGCAGTCTGGTGAGACTCTAAAGCAGAAAACCTAGCTAAGCCATACTCAGATTCCTAACCCACAGAAATTGTGAGATAATAAATGTGTATTTATTTAACTCACTAAATTTGCTGAAAAACCACCCAGCTAACACATAGCTTTGTGCAGTATATAAATGCTAGATAAGCCAACACCCATATATGTGTGCAAGCCCAGCAGAGACCACCAGAGTAACCAAGCTAAGCCAAATATGACCACAGACACAGAAGTAAGTCCAGCAAACTCTGCCAAGTCCAGTGCAGATCATCTGAACCCCACAAACTCTGTAAGCTAACTAAATGTTTATTGCTGCATGTGACTGGGTTTTGTTATTGTTACACAGCATTACTGTGGCAATAGAAAACTGATACAGTGAAAGTGAAATTTAATTATTTCCTTAGTTCTCACAGACAAGTGATGTTTCAGGAAACCTGAAGTGTAACATAATGTGATAAAAATAATCATAATTTGGATATTACTTACTACCCAATATCTCAATGGCAAATTCCTGAAATCATTAGTCCTCCATACTTAAGAGAAATATTGTTGTCCTGGGATAGTTTGAATACTATTTTCTTTGATCATTCTTTTTATTTGTTCATTCTGTTTCTCTCACACCTGTCTCACTAGAACGATCAATTCTTTATATCCAGTTTTTAATATTGCAGAGAAATAGCTGCAATTTTTGAAATTCATGCTTTATATATGCATACACAGACAACCACTAACTTTATATCCAGGGTTCTCGCTACTGCTCTTTGTATATGCAATCAGTGCTATAATTTAAGGTTTTGGTTCTTCCAATATTTCCTATAAAATTCCAACTACTAGTACTAAGTCAGGGTATGTCATCTCAGATACTGCAATATTATAGACTCTGTTGTAAGGCCTCTATGAGTCTCAAGCTCTTTCTCTCTCCAAAATATATGCACACATTCTCCATTCTAGCAGCTAAACAGATTTATACTGTCCAGTCTTAATGGGTAAAGAATTTCCAGGTTGAGCCTGCCCTGAAAAGGAATTTTATGGTATGTAGCAAAAACAAACATAGAATGTTTCCAATACTTAAATATTCAACATTCAGATGCAGCTGCCCTTACAGTTAATCTAAATTGATTCAAGTCATTTATATATAGGTTAAACTAGGGATCATGTGGAGATAACGCACATAAAGGAATAGTTTCCTTAGCATACAATGAAACATCACTATTGAGACAGGGGGGGAGTTATGTACTGATTTTAAGATTTGGGGGTTTTCTTTTTTGTTTTTTTGCATACCAATGAAAATGGCTAAAATAAAGCCACAATCAAAATTAAGTTTTGGCAAGAGTGTGGAGGAACTGGACCTCTCATACACTGCTATTTGGCATGTAAATGGTACAGCCACTCTGGAAAACTGTTTGGCAGTATTTGTTAAAGATGAATGCAGGTACACCTGAAAACCCAATAGTTACGCTCCAACAAGATGCATGCATTTATTCACCACCACAGACTTGTGCTAGAATGTTCATTGCAGCACTATTCATAATGACCAAAATTAATAACTAAAATCTCCATAACATTTTGATCAATAAATAATTTATACAATAGAATACTAAAGAGTAATCAGAATGAATAAATTTCAAAGCACATACATGATCGTACCTCAAAAACATGTTAAGTGAGTGAAATCAAACACAAAATCCTATGTGATTCCATTTATATCATACACAGGCAAAAATTGTCTACAGTGCTAGAAGTCAGGATAGTGATTGTCTTTGGGGGGAAAGGAAGGTTGTGACTGGAGGGGAACATATAGAAGGTCTGGGGTAATGTTTCTTAATCTGAGTATTGAGTGCCTGAGTGCATTTAGTTTTTGAAAATTCATCAAGCTGTATACTTACACCCTGTTGACTTTTCTGTATATGAGTTACATATTAATAAAAAGTATACATTTTTTTTAAGATTTTACTTATTTATTTGAGAGAAAGAGAGAGAGGGCACAAGCAGAGGAAGGTGCAGCAGGACAAGCAGACAGCCCACTGAGTGTGGAGCCCAATGCAGGGCTTGATCCCAGGACCCTGAGATCATGACCTGAGCCAAAGTCAGACACTTAACTGACTGAGCCACCCAGGTGCCCCTACATATTTTTTTTTAATTTGAGTATAGTTGACACACACTAGTACATTACTTTCAGCTGTACAACATAATGATTCTACAACTCCATATGTTATGCTATGCTCACAAGTGTAACTACCATCTGTCACCATAAGATACTATACAATACCACTGATTATATCCCCTATGCTGTACCTTTTTCTTTCTTTCTTTCCACCTTCCTCTCTTCCTTCCTTCTCTTCCTTCCTTTCTCTCTTCCTTCTTTCCTTTCTTCCTTCCTTTCATTCTTTCTTTCATTCTTTCATTCATGCTATACCATTCATGTACCTATGCTAGAACTTATTCATTCTATAACTGGAAACCTGTACCTCCTACAACCCTTCACCCATTTTGCCCATTGCCCCGCTGTGCAGCCACCAGTTTGTTTCCTGTAATTATGGGTATATTTCTGCTTTTATTGTTTGTTTTGATTTTTAGATTCCACACATAAGTGAAATTATATGGTATTTGTCTTTCTCTGGATTATTTCCTTAGCATAATACCCTCTAGGTCCATCCATGTTGTCACAAATGGCAAGATCTCATCTTTTTCATAGCTGTATAATATTCCATTGTACATATGTATGTGTATATATCTTCTTTATCCATTCATCTATTGGTGAACACTTAGGTTGCTTCCATATCTTGGCTATTTTAAATGATAACAATAAACAGAAGGGTGTATATATCTTTTCGAATTAGTGTTTTTATTTTATTTGGGTAAATACCCAGTTGTGGAATTACTGGATCATATGGTATTTCTATTTTTAATTTTTTGAAGAACCTCCATATTGTTTACCTAGTGGCTGCACCAATTTACATTCCCAACAACAGTGCCCAATGGTTCCTTTTCTCCTCATCCTCGCTAACACTTGTTATTTCTTATCAAAAGTTTATATTTTTAAAAATTGTTTTCTAATACTAGGATGCATCTAATTCAGTATAATCTACTACAATTCTCCTTTGGTAACTTTAAGTCCATTCAATCTAATACTGATAAGTAAACTGCTGAAGACCCTACAAAGGAGTAGAGAAAACCTGATTACCTTTCTTTCCTTTCCCCAAATCTTCTTCTACATGAAAATCAAGAGATTTCTGCCCTTGATAACAGAGATTTTGATATGCCACCCACATGCTGTCACCATAACTTATGAAAATAGGTTTGACACTGCTTCAAGGTAAATTTTCCTTATAGTATGATAACTCCTTCTTATCTTGCAAAGATCGCCTGGGCAGGACATTTTCCATTCAGTATAGCACAGCAATCTGTCTTCAGCTCCAAAACTTAGACCAGAAAGCAACCCAGGCCAGAATGACACAGTAGGAAAAGAAAGCAAACCTTGACTGAATGAGAAGCTGCCAATGTATCAATAAGCACTTTACATATTTGGCAGCTTTGAACCTCCCAGCAATTCTGTGAGTCTGGGAAATGGTCATTTTTTCCCATTTCACAACTGAGGAACAGGATCATAGCTTCAGCCAGTCACACAGCTGAAGAGTGGCATAAACTTGGTTCAAAGCCCACAGAATGACCTTCCATCCAATTCTCTTTTTCTTGCCAAACTTTCTCATATGAGCCAAAGTAAGAATAATATATACTCTGTTGGAATCATTCTTTGAACAACAGAGAGATGTCTTGATGGGGTAACTGTAGCAGACATTAACAGCTACGTATTGCTCCTCTTTGCATTTCATTCCAGTCTTTTTGAATTTATTGTCTTTTTTAAAATTTTATTTTATTTTTATTTTTAAGTAGGCTCCATGCCCAGCATGGAGCCCAATGTAGGACTTGCACTCACAACCCTGAGATTAAGACCTGAGCTGAGATCAAGAGTCAGACACTTAACTAACTGAGCCACCCAGGTGCCCCTGAATTTGTTGTCTTTTAATCATCCTTCTCTTACTCACATTTTTCTTCTTCCTCCCACTAGTGAGGACTTAGACCTGTCTATAGCACCCTAGGCATCATTGACTCCCTTCTGGAGGTCCTCAAGTTTAAGTCACTGATATCCCAAATCTGTTTTGTAGATCCCATAAGTAGGAAACTGATAGCTATCTCAACCAAGCTGTAGCAAACGATTTTTCTATAGCACTTTAAATAATAGCTTTTAACACAATAAAGCATTGCAAAATATAGACTGCTTTCACACACAGATTATCTTTAGAAGCTATGATGCCCTTTAAAACAAGAATGCTGTCTTAATAGTTTTAACATGAGACCCAGTACACGGGAGGCACTCAAATAAATCCTTATTAAATTAATATAGGTAATTCTTCCAACTATTCCGTAAGGGAAGCACAGCAGCTGTTCCCAATTTGAAGATGGAAAACAGGGTCAGAGAAGATTCAAATCTTAGCTCATGCACCAAAGGAAAACTTAACCCATGCATCTGTGTTCAGGCCTGTGTTCATTACATGTGCATCAAAACACCACCAGTTCTAGCAGTGAAAACCAAATCATTTAAGAAACATTGAGGGAAATACAAGGCAACTGACTTCAAATACCCGAAATGGCTTCCCGAGGCCACTGAGCAGCGTGTTCTGCAATCCAGCTGGGGAATCTATCTCACTGACCTCTTGCACCAAGGAATTCCTCTGGTTTCTATTTCTAACTTTTTCAATTATGCAACCCTGTTCCTGGGATGGGAGATTTGTTAACATGCTTGAGAATTTGTTGCCCTTCTCTTGAGTTAAACCATCAATCTCTGGACAAGAGACATTTCTCATCAGTGATCTAAGTCCTGGGCAGAACCTTCGGGTGGATATTGAACAGGCCGGTAGACTAGAAGTTCTTAAGGACAGCATCACTCATTATCCAGGAGGAAAAAGAAATCAAGCAAAGTTTGTTCAAGGAGTGACTGTCCTAATTTTAAATTCAAAAAGCTTTATGAACACAAATCTCAATTATAACATTGAGAGAAGTAGGCAAACCAGTGGATACCACAATAAGGGAAATACATTTAGAAGATCTGGTGTGAGTCCCAGGAATCAGCATGTTGAACCCAAGCAATACACCTGTTTCTAGTGCAAAGATTCTACCCTTTGCGAAAAACTAGGTGAATAATATTCTACATCTAAGTCCAGACCTAAAAACCAAGCCAAAATCCCTGATGTGCATGGCAAACATAAAGAAGACCTTTCGACAACTTAAATTCCTCTGTGTCACCTTATTTGACCATAGGAAAGGGATTTCCTTCTTCCTCTCAGTAAAGTGTCCATCATTTCATTGTTTAGATCAATCTTAGCCCCATCTCCTGATTTGTTCTGTATATCATTGAGGAAATCCCTGCAGCCTCTGTTCTCTAGGCTCTTGTCCCAGCTGGCTTCAGCCATGTTTACCCAATGGGAGACCCAAAGGGAGAGGGCAGGGTATTTTCCCCATCTTTCTCTTTTGTAGGCAGTGTCTCAGACAGCAACTGTGCCTTCTTCCATGGCTTTCGTTCCTGCCAGAGAGGCCCACTGAGGCTCTAGCTTTTGCTAGGTGGCCTCAGCTCCCAGTCTCAGGGATACCATCTGCTCCCTTGTACTTCTAGCTCCAGGGATGATAACAGCATCCTGATTTTGCTGGTGCATTTCTTCACCAACTTCTATTTGGCATCTCAGATCTTCCATCAACTGTGTGTTCAATTCTCTGCTTTAATTTCCTCTCACTTCAAATTAGATCAGTTTCAGTTCTCCTGACTGACTTCCAGCTGCTACCTAGAATACTTTTACGCCACCCAGCTTGGGCATCAGCTGTGGACTCCCCACTGCAACATCCAACAAAGAGGTGGTAGAACCCCCTTACCTTTGACATCCAACACTTGCTGCTCACCAGCTGACTCTGGCTGTCTGGTTGGCCAGGCAAGGTCCTCTCCTTTAAACACCCTATTCTTATCTCTCCCAAAGCCCTGGAATCAGAAACAAAACAACACTTTAGTTTTGGCCTGTCTTCTTCCACTGACTCATCCTGTTCCTCATACCTCCAGAATCTGATCTCTGCTGTAAATGAATTAAAAGTATATAAGGGCTAAAGCTATTACAGTTTAATAGGGGTCTTAACATTAAACACAGGATGGAGCATAAAGGTTAATTTGAGCAGAGGCATAAACATTTAAGTAAAAGTAAAACCTTTCTGAGGCACCTCAAATTGTACTTCAGAAGGACTTGCCTTCCGAATAAGCAAAGAAGGTGACCAGTCTAGCCTGGGGTAGAGTGCTACCTGAGAATTAGAATGCTGAGGGACAGGAGAATGGAGAGAAATTATCCAGCCACTAAAGTGCAGCTGACCTTAATTCAGGGCTTTCTATATAGAAGGAACTATCCTAAATGCATTATGTGTATTATCTCAATTCTGACAACATCATGTGATATGTACGGTTAATACACTTTTTATAAGAAAACAGAGAATAAGAAGTTCAAGTTATTTTCCCAAGATTATACACTTGGTGAACAGAAGGGCCAGGATTCATTATAAGACTATGGGGTCCCCATGCTCCATTGCCTCCTGAACGTGAGTCAAACCAAGGAGAAATACAGTCAAGAAGTAATAAAAGCTATCATGTTATAAATGAGAGAGCATAAAGCAGCACCTCTCCTTTTTTTTTTTTTCTGAAGTTTTCCTGATTTTGCATTTAAAGCACATACTGTGTGTGTTTATTCCAGGAAAGGCAATACTCAGTGATGGGGACACTGCAGAGGTGTGTGGCTTTAAGGGGGTGGGGGCACACAACATAATTAGCAACATGGGAGGGATCTGTTGTGCTAACACAGCCTGGTGGGGATTTTTTCAGGCGTGATGACTTTGCAAGGCTGGAGACATGCTTCCTCAGGAAGAGGGAGAATGACAGAAACATTTCCTCTCCCTGGAGACAGGATTCAGCCAAAGCACAGTCATGAGGGAAAGACTTCACCAAGACACAATTTTACCCATAGCCCTAGCAATGACAGTGTTATAAACTAAAGTATAGCTGACAAGTTCTTCTATTTTCATAATATAAACAATAATGCATGGAAACATTTATGCAGCTTTTACTCTGCATGAGAATAAGCAAGGAAGATACCAAAAAACTAGTAGTGATAGCAGAAATAAAGAAAGCTTTCTAGGAAACAATGCTATAATTCTAGTTTATGTTATTTTCTCAAATAAAGATGCTGAAGTGTTTGGGGGCGGATACGAATTCATCTAAACCCTAACTGATAACAAACCCAACTCAACTGCTGTAAGACTAATTAAAAATTGTATTGACTCAATACCCATAACTGGTTTCAGGAACTATTATGTCTAGGAACTCAATGTCCACAGAACACTCAGGAATTGCATCTTTCTTGCTGGACCCCTTTCAAAACAGACTCTGCACCGTAATCCAAGATGGCACTTAACAGCTCTAGAACAGTTTCTCACCTTCTTAGGAAGGCCAGCACACAGACAAGATCTCCTATATATATCAGCTCTCTATATATAGGAGCTGATATATATATATATATATTGAAGTATATATATATTTTATTGAAGTATATATATATATATATATATATATCAGCTTCCCTCTATACCTCCTTCCATACCTCCTATATCTGCAGCAAAAGTGCTGGGATTCACTATGATTGGATAGATGTGGGTCGTAAGTTCATCCTTGATAAGCCTGGGTCATGTGAACACCCTTGGATATGGGGGTGGAGTCAGCTTTGCCCAAACCAAAACTACATCTACATGACCTGATTGTGGAGGAAAAAAGGTCTTCAGGGAACATGAATGCTGTTACCAGAAGAAAGAAGAGATACTTCACAGAAAAACAACAGCAAAGGTCCACCAGTTAGGCAAATATATAGACATAAAGTATTTTAGAGATAAGAGAGGAGATTATAGCAGGTAATTTTTTAAAAATAAAGGTAAGAAAAGTAATTTGATGGAAAACAACCAAGAAGGATTTGTTCATCTGTTCATTCATTCATGTGATACTCATTCGAGTCTCTAGAAAGACCTGACTCCTTCCTCTATGCATAAAAATCTTTTACCTTTACAATTAGTTCCAAGGGAAGCCTCCAATACAAAGTTCACATGCTATAACATTTGACATTTTAAATTAAAACTGTGAATAACAAGAATTAAGAAGAGTATTCTGGTGTGATACTGTGATTTCGGTCTTCCACATTTCTTCCCTATACTTACGTTAGATTAACAGTAATATAAGTAGTATTCTTTTTTTAAGAACCATCCCCCAAGTTAATTTGAATTATTTTTCTGCCAAGAGCTAAAATTTCTAAATCTGTGGAATTTTTAAAATGCTTCTTCATAACAATCATTGAAATATCTAAATCTCACTATTTTTCAAACAATCATTCAGAAATTGAGATACATATTTCAAGCAAGCTTTTCTTCATTGAATCAATGAGCGTGGAGTCAATGGCATAAGAAATGGAACAAAGGGGAAATATACATTCTCCATTCTGCATTTGTTCTGCATTTTTCTTTTGCACAGTATCATT
Organism: Neomonachus schauinslandi; assembly: GCF_002201575.2. Lineage (NCBI taxonomy): Eukaryota > Metazoa > Chordata > Mammalia > Carnivora > Phocidae > Neomonachus > Neomonachus schauinslandi. Next base: position 102,065,737 of record NC_058412.1, read on the forward strand.
CGTGTCTCTAAACCCTAAGCAACTCAGAGAGCAGGAGCATGTCCGTTTGTTTTGGCACTGCCAGAGTTATTGTATGAGCCACTTTTGCTTGCTAAGTTCAAGGAACAATAAATAATAATAATGAGAAAGGGCAATATGATGGCATGACTCAGTGGAAGCTGAGAAGACATGTGGCAGTTGACCCCCAACTGTAAAACTCATGTTTCACATCAATTACAGAACTAGATGTAGATTGGACAAGAAGAGGGGCCCCACTTTCTTCTTTTTAATAATATGATGACGTGGGGATGCCTCAGAAGAGAAAAGCACAGTATCCCAGTGTGTTTCTGCCTGTACAGACAGTGGAGACAGCAGTGCAGCAAAGTGATGGTGGCAGTGCCAACTTTGCCATAAATTTCTGCTGCCAGAAAACTTTGCAGCCAGGATCAATCATAGGGAATTATGTTCAGCTGAAGACATTTTCCCTGCCACATTACCTTAACATCATTCTGATTCACAAACAGCTAATTTTACCAATCACGTGGGATTTGGAATGATTATTTTCTGATAAAACTCTATACTCTCTATACTGAGCTAGATTTATTAATTTTCTTAAATTGCTCTCAGGGCATAATCTTATGCAGTTCCTAGTGAGAACACCACTCCTTTAAAATGAAACATCAAGAGTTATAAGAATTTTCCCACTCTCCTTTCAATTGGTTTGCCTCACCCCTCCCTGCAATAGGTTTCTCTAATGATGTTCTCTAATGAGTGGTAGAGGTGTTCATTGCCCAAACAGCTAGGAGTTTTGGCCTTTTTCAATATGTGGTAGAAGTGACCAGTATTTCTTTACTATGTGGATGATGGTGGGCATATTTCACTTGAAGGAGGTACAAATTCAAAAAGATTGTATTTCAGTTCTGACTACAGTATACATTAGTCATGCTGTAAAAGCTAAATGAGCTTTTAAACAGGAGTGTCCTAAAAATTCATTTTGTCCCCTGATGGTAGGATTCAAAGTGTTTTGATTTTAGCATTTTGGTAGAAATTAGGCAAGAGAGAGGCTTCTCTTCCAGAGGCTCTCTCTACTCCCTATGTTGGTTCTGCAGTTCCACCTTAGGAATGCTTCTGATTCCTTCAGCTCTTCCAGATTATTCTATGCTGACTTGGGGTTGAAGAGTGACTTATGACTTTTTTCTGAAGATGTGGGTATACTGCTTAGGTGGAGGAACAATTTGATTTAGTAATTTATTGAAGTAAAAATTTATCAAGACAGTGTATTCAAGGGGAGGAGAGCTATCAGGGGAAATAGGAAGGCTGCTGCAAGCCAACTGGAATGAAAAAGCCAGGAAGCCTTCTTTCTATAAATTAGGCAGACGCCTAACCTCACAGATGTCCCTATGTAATTGATGCATTCAACAAAACACATTAATTAACCACCTCTGAGCCAAACGTGAGGCTTCATAGTGCCATCTGATAATGTCCAAGAATCAAAACTACAAGAGACCCTGCTAAGTTTCAACAAAACCATCCCCTCTACCTCTTGATCACACAGATAAACTACATTTCCCATTCTCCCTTGCAGTTAGAATGACCATATAACCAAATCCTGGCCAATGGAATGCAAGCAGAGATGGTATGTGCCGTTTCCAGCTTGGCCACAAGAACCTCCCAAGCAATTCTCCAAATTCTTTCTGCTCTCTTCTGCCATCCAAATGCACAGAATCCAGCCAAGAACTAATATGACCTAGAAGAGGGGAAGCCACAATATAAAAGCCAGGGTCCCTGAATAACCCTGTGAAAGGTCTACTGTTATGCCTAGCACCCAATTACAGTGAAAACTACTTTCAAAATTCCAAAGATATGGCATAGCCCCATAGAATTGCCTTAATAATTCCTCTGAGATCTTCCCAAAGCAACCCCGGTTTCAACGACCATCTAGAAATGCTAGACTCTAATATAATCATTAGAATCTAGCACTACGACTACATAAAATAGAATCAGTAGGTTCAAAGATGGCAATAGGAATTTACCAGTTCTAGTTTATGTGCCTGGAAAACTCATGCTCTTTATTAAGAAATAAGATTGAGAATTTAGTATATCACTATTTGACAGTTACCATAGTAATAACTGTTCAGTCAAGAATCATCAATGGATGCTAAAACTAGTGAGTAACGGTTTATTAAGAAACAGTCTATCAGACAAAATCACCATTAGGCAAAGACCACAGTAATAACTGTTGCAGGCAAAATCCACTAATAGGTGCTAAAATCAGTGGTGTAAGTTTGAGGAGAAACAATACATTTGCATAGTCTCCAAGTATGTTCCCCAAATACTGATCAGTTTATAATTGAAGAAACAGAAACTTTACAGTAGAGGAACTCAGCAGGCACCACCTTGACCAAGTGGCCAAGGTTAACATCATCATCAATAAAACTTATCAGCATGATGATCCCCCGATATCATACACTGACAAAAACACAACAAGAGTTCTGTGGCATTCTTGCCACTAACGCATAACCCAGTCTAACAGGAGAATAGAGCAGACAAACTCTGAGAGTCTACAAAACAAATAACCACCCTTATTAAAAGTGTCAGAGTCACAGAAAACAACACACAAAAAGCAATACTGAGAAACAATCATAGATTGGAGGAGACTAAGAATTCAAACAAATAAAAGCAATATGGAATCCTATATTGGATCCAGGTACAGAAAAAGAACATTAGGGGGAAAAAATGGTGAAATTCTAGTAAGATTTATAGTGAAGACTGTTATACTAATGTTAATTTCCTGATCTGACAATTGCACTATATTTCTGCAGGTTGCTAATATAAGGGGCAGCTGAATACAGGATATACTGGGACTCTGTACAATTTTTGTAAATTTTCTTTAAGCCTAAAATTATTTCAAGAAAACAAAGGAAAGAATAAGTTATTTACATAGTCTCAAGTATCTCCCTATAAGATATTTAACTACAAAGGGAAAAATAGTAACTTTACAGAGGAGATGCCTAGCAGATGCCTCCTTAAGCAAGTGACCAATGTTACTATCACCACTAATGGGACAAACAGAAATCAAATGTCTCCTGACATAATGCACTGAGAAAAATTTATCATCACTTCTGTGATATTGCCAAAAAAGTATATAACTTGAATTTTATCATGAGGAAACCTCAAGGAAAATTGAAGTTGATGGACATTCTACAAAATGACTGATTTGTACTCTCTAAAAACGTCAAAGTATGCATCATATGAGAATATTATGAAAGACTGTATGCCAACAAATTGAACAACCTAGAAGAAATGCATAAATTCCCAGAAATATATAAACTACCAAAATTGAATCAGGAAGAAACAGAAAAATTTGAACAGACCAATTACCAGCAATCAAATTAAATCAGTAATTAAAAATCTCCCAACAAACACAAGTCCAGGACCAGATAGCTTTACAGGTGAGTTCTACCAAACATTTAAAGAAGGATTAATATCAGGGGCATCTTGGTGGCTCAATTGGTTAAGCATCAGACCCTTAATCTCAAGGTTGTAAGTTCAAGCCACATTGGGGGCTCCATGCCCAGTGTGGAGCCTACTTAAAAAAAAAAAAAAAGTAAAAGTTCTCTTAACTATTTGGGTTGCTAGTCAAATCTGTGTATGCCAAATTGCAATTCTAAAGAAGAGTTAATACCTATTCTTCTCAAACTATTCCAAAGAATAGAAGAGGAAGTAAAACTTCCAAATACATTCTACGAGGCTTACATTACCCTGACACCAAAACCAGATAGACACTACAAAAGAAGAGAACTACAGGCCAATATCTCTGATGAACACAGATGCAAAAATCCTCAACAAAATATTAGCAAACTGAATCCAACAATACATTTAAAAAATCATTCACCACAATCAAGTGGGATTTATTCCCGGAATGCAGGGGTGGTTCAATATTTACAAATCAATTAATGTGATATATCACATCAATAAGGGATTAAAAACCATATGATCATTTCAACAGATGTAGAAAAAGTATCTGACAAAGTACAACATCCAATCATGATAAAAACCCTCAACAAAATAGGTTTGTAGGGAACATACTTCAACCTAATAAAAGCAATATATGAAAAACCCCAGCTAACTTCATACTCAATGATGATAAACTGAGAGCTTTCCCCCTAAGATCAGATACAAGACAAGGACGTCCACTTTCACCATTTTTATTCAACATATTACTGGAAGTCCTTTCCACAGCAATCAGACAGAAAAAGGAATAAAAGGCATCCAAATTGGTAAAGAAGTAAAATTTTCACTATTTGCAGATGACATGACACCATATATAGAAAATCATAAAGACTCCATGAAAAAGCTACTAGAACTGATGAATGAATTTGGTAAGGTCACAGGATACAGAAATCCATTACATTTCTATACACTAATAATGAAGTAGCAGAAAGAAAAACTAAGAAAGCAATCCCAGGGGTACCTGGGTGGTTCAGTCGCTTAAGTGTCTGACTCTTGATTTCAGCACAGGTCATGATCTCAGGGTCATGAGATCAAGCCTCACATTGGGCTCCACACTGAGTGAAGTCTGCTTAAGACTCTCCCTCTTCCTCTGCCCTTCCCCCCTCTCTCTCTAAAATAAATAAATAAATCTTTAAAAAAAAAAAAGGCAATCCCATTTGCAATTGCACCAAAAATAATAAAATACGTAGGAATACACTTAACCAAGGAGGTGAAAGACCTATACTATGAAAACTACAAAACACTGATGAGAGAAATTGAAAATGACAGAAACAACTGGAAAGATATTCCATGCTCATGGATTGGAAGAAGAAATATTGTTAAAATGTCCATACTACCCAAAGAAATCTGAAGATTTAATGTAATCCCTATCAAAATACCAACAGTGTTTTTCACAGAACTAGAATAAACAATCCTAAAATTTGTACGGAACCACAAAAGACCCCGAATAACCAAATGAATCTGGACAAAGAAAAGCAAAGCTTGAGGTATCACAAATAGAGACTTCAATTTATATTACAAAGCTGTAGTATTCAAAACAGTATGGTACTGACACAAAAATAGACACACAGAACAGAAGAACAGGATAGAAAGCCCAGAAACAAACCCACAATTATGTGGTCAATTAATCTTCAACAACAGAAGCAAGATTATGCAATGGGAAAAAGACAGTCTCTTCAACAAATGGTGTTGGAAAAATTGGACAGCAACATGTAAGAGAATGAAACTGGACCACTTTCTTACACCATACACAAAAATAAACTCAAAATGGATTAGAGACCTAAATGTGAGACATGAAACCATAAAAATCCTAGAAGAAAGCACAGGCTGTAATTTCTCTGACACAGACCATAGCAACATTTTTCTAGGCATGTCTCCCGAGGCAAGGGGAAAAAAACACAAACTATTGGGACTACATCAAAATAAAAAAGCTTCTGCACAGCAAAGAAAACAATAAATAAAACTAAAACACAACTTATTGAGTGGGAGAAGATATTTGCTAACAACATATCCCATAAAGGGTTAGTATTCAAAATACATAAAAAACTTAAAAACTGAACACCCAAAAAACAAATAATCCAATTAAAAATGGGTGAAAGACATGAACAGACATTTCTGCAAAGACAATATAGATGGCCAACACACATGAAAAGATGCTCAACATCACTCAACATCAGAGAAATGCAAATCAAAACTACAATGAGATATCACCTTACACCATCAGAATAGCTAAAATAAAAAATGAAAGAAACAGTAAGTGTGCAAGGATGTGGAAAGAAAGGAACCCTTATGCTCTGCTGGTGGGAATGCAAACTGGTACACTACTGCAGAAAACAGTACAGAGGTTCCTCAGAAAGTTAAAATTTGAACTACCCAACGTTCCAGTAATTGCACTACTGGGTACTTCTGCCCAAGGAATACAAAAACATGGGCACTTGAGTGGCTCAGGCAGTTGAGCATCCGACTCTTGGTTTTGGCTCTGGTCATGATCTCATGGGTTGTGGGATCAAGCCCCATGTCAGGCTCTGTACTCGGTAGGGAGTCTGCTTGAGAGTTCTCTCCCTCTGCCCCTCACCCCACTCATGCACATGTGCTCTCTCTCTCAAATAAATAAATCTAAAAGAGAAAAAGAATACAAAAACACTAATTCAAAAGGATATATGCACCACTACGTTTACTGCAGCATTATTTATAATAGCCAAATTATGGAAGCAGCTCATGTATCCATCAACAGATAAATGGATAAAGATTCAATCTACACACACACACACACACAATGGAATGTTACTCGACCATAAAAAAGAATGAAATCTTGCCATTTGCAATGATATGGATGGACATAGAAAGCACAATGCTAAGTGAAATAAATCAGTCAGAGAAAGACATACCATACAATTTTACTCATATGTGGAATTTAAGAAACCAAGCAAACAAAGGGGAAAAAAGAGAGAGAGACAAATCAAGCAACAGACTCTTAACTATAGACAACAAACGGATGGTTACCAGAAGAGAAGTAGGTGGGATAATGGGTGAAATAGGTGAAGGGGATTAAGAATATGTATGATAAACACTGAGTAATGTACAGAATTTTTGAATTACTATATTGTACACCTAAAAGTAATATAACACTGTATGTTAACTATACTACACTGGAATTAAAATTAAAAACTTTAAAAAAATAAAAATAAAACATCAGGTGTGAAAAATAAGAAAGACTGAAGGACTGTTTCAGATTAAAGGAGATATAAAAGATATGGCAACTAAAGGCATCAAATGACCCTAGATTGGATCCTGGACCAGATTTCTTTTTATTTTGTTATAAAGGAAATGTGTGGGATAATTGGTGAAATTGAATAAAGTTTGCCAATTAGATAATAGCTCTTTATCACTCTAAATGTTGATTTTGATCATTGTTCTGTGTAAGAGAAAGTCCTTGTTTTTAGGAACTACCCAGTGAAAGTGCTTAGAAGTGGGGCGCCTGGGTGGCTCAGTCATTAAGCATCTGCCTTCCGCTCGGGTCATGGTCCCAGCGTCCTGGGATCGAGCCCCGCATTGGGCTCCCTGCTCAGCGGGAAGCCCACTTCTCCCTCTCCCACTCCCCCTGCTTGTGTTCCCTCTCTCGCTGTGTCTCTCTCTGTCAAACAAATAAATAAAATCTTTAAAAAAAAAAAAGAAAGAAAGAAAGTGCTTAGAAGTAAAGCATTATGTCTACAAGTCACTCTCAAACAGTTCATAAAACATTACCCACACACAGTCACACATACATACATATAAGGAGATATACACATACATATACATACATTTGGGTGAAGGACTTACGGGAATTTTTTCCTATTGTTTTTATAAATATTCTGTAAGTCTCAAATAATTTCAAAATAAAAATTTTAACAATAAGAAACCAATTGCTCAAGGCACATTGCCTTCCCTCAAGAAACTAATATTTTAGTTGGGAGATTAAATAAAACAGGCATAGACATATTAGGTATTCAGTGTAGCAGAGGGTAATTTTTATTACTTACTGAGGATATACTGATAAATAATACTATTTTCAGGTGAGGGAGAGGATATGAGGTGGTGGCAAATTGTCAAAGCTCCATGGAGAAAGAAGGGCCATGCTTGGACATTGAAGAATGAAGAATTATGACCAAAAAGAGAGGGAGGAGTTCCTAGGCGGGAACACCACCTTAGGAGAAGAGAAATGGTGAAAATGACCATGTCTTTTCTGGACAAAGAGGAGCAGGTTTACTGGATCCATGATGTGTCTAGAGATGTCAGAAATAACACTGAGTTTATCTCCTAGAAGATAACAATGCCGAAGCGATTTAGGTGAAGTGATGATGAGCCTTGGTTTTTAGGTTTCTTTATCAACAGAAAAAAAAAAATCAATGAAAGTGTTTTTTTTTTTTAAGATTTATTTATTTTAAAGAGAGAGAAAGAGAGAGAGCAGGGGGGAGGGGCACAGGGAGAGGGAGAGAGAGTCTTAAGCAGACTCTGCAGTGAGCATGGAGCCTGATGCGGGGCTCGATCTCACCACCCTGAGATCACAACCTGAGCCAAAACCAAGAGTCAGACGCTTAACTGACTGCACCACCCAGGTGCCCTGAAAGTGTTTTTAAGTAGGTATGAGAGGTACCAAGTATTTTATAGGTAATAAATCTGTCAAAGATTAGAGTGGGGAAGAATGTGAAGGTAGAAAAACTACAGGTACGTTCCCACTTATGTGAAGGGGTGATGAGAACAATATATTCCAGAGATAAGATGGTCAATGGAATTAGCATATACGAGATGGCATAATAACATATAGAAATGTGTGACCAACAGAGCTATTTACTTTCCATCGTTGACATATAAAAAATTCAGAGTGTTTGACTAACTTAATCTTCAAAGTATTCTTAACTATTGTTCTAATAGTGGGAAAGACAGGACCAGAGCACAGACACACATTTGAGGCTCCCCTCCTTGAACAGCTATAACATTCACATGTATTTTAACCATTAAAATAAATGAAGGTATTTATCCTTGGGAAATCATTAAATCACCTCCTGGAGACCCAAAGACCGTAACAGGAGGAGGAGTAAACAAAAGAAAACCTTTTGACACATTAACTGACATTGGCTGATAGCTGAGGGTAGGCTTGATAACCAGAACTGGAAAGAATCAGCAGCATTCAGTGAGGTTGACCTGATGTGAAATACAATCAAGGTCAACATGATGAGTTTTCTTGGCTACGGATATGGGAGTGGAATGGGAAGGAAGGCAACAAATGGGTGTGAGATTGGGTATAAAGCACAAATTGTGAAAGTTGGCTTCATACAGTTTCTAGTCAAAACCATGGAAAAAGAATGAATTTTATCAAGAAGGAAGAATATACAGAGGAACAGATTTTAGGAACTTTCTTAGGGATGTTCTTGTTGAGGAAAAAGAAATAACCTGAAAGAAATAGCCTGAAAAGTCAGAAGAGATCCTAAAAGGTGTTATGCATAGAAGCCAGGAAGTGGTCAGTATTTCAAAGAGAAGCTAATCAAACTTAACTCATCTCTAGAATAGTTTGAAGACTGTGAAGAGAAAATACTTAATAACAATATACATTTAAAGCTCAAATACCCTGTACACTGCTACACAAAAGTCAAGGTGTTATCTATCAGTTCTATGCCTTATCAATTTGGTTCAATCTGTGTGTACCTTCTTCTCAGTTATTTTCTTTTTTAAAAAAAATAAATTTTTTATGTTTTGAGAGTATCTACATTTTCGGTGATATGAAGGTCAGGAAATATACATATCTTTGATATAAAAAATTATCTGAGGACACATAATTTTGCTTGAAATTTTTAAATGCCTTTTTTCCAATATTGAATTACCAATAAAATATTTTTGATTAGATCCTTTCTTTTAAATTCTGGCAAATCCCTTATTACTATGAGATGTGACAAACATAATTACTGATCACAATTCTTCAAATTGCAAAATACTTAATCATCATTTAAATAATGTCAATATTTTCATATTGTGAGTTAGGATATTGAAGCTCAGAGTACAATGTGACTTACCTAAAGACTAGATCTATACCTAAAACTAGGTATAGTTACTAAAGACTAGATCTTCACCTAAGAGTGAATCCTAATGATCTTTACGTGATAATGATGTGTCAATGTAGGTTCATTGACTGTAACAAATGTACCACTCAGGTGGGGAATGTGTGGGTGCAAAGGTTGTATGAAAAATCTCTGCACCTTCCTTCAATTTGGCCATGAATCTAAACTCTCTAAAAAAATAAATAAGTCTATTTTAAAAATTGGAGGCACACTTACCCAAAAAAGAATGAAATTTCTTTTAAAAGATTTGTCTTTTTATCACCTCTGTATTTTTTCAAGTTATTTAATTATCTTGGATCTTTTGTAACTGCTATGTAAACATCTAGCTGATCTCCTGAATTTGATTATTTTTGTTATTCTGAAATAAGTTTCAACTGGGAAATACGTAGTAGTTCCCTATAAGTGACATCAAAGAACATTTTAAGACATTCATCTTTAGAAGTACACTCCAAATCACAGCAGTAAGAAAGGAAAGACTTTACAGGAAGCATTCAACAAAGTCAGAAGCTGACTTCAGAAATGCATTTAGCTTTGAACAATTACAAAACCAGAGAAAAATTCTCTTTTCGGTATTCAATAACGTGAGGAACCAAAACAACCAGTCGAAATGATTCGTGCCTTTCAGTCTTTTGCTCATGTTAGCCTGCAGTAAACATTCCTGTTCCACATGGAACTGGGAGGTTAACATGAGAAAAGCACTGTGTGTAGTCTTGCAACTCTTAAGTATGGTCCAGCGGCAAGAGCACCACTAGTGCTTTCGATGCAAATGCAGCCGCTCCTCAGGCCCCGCCCAAACCTCCACCCTCCCAGGCGATTCTCAAGCAAATCACAGTTTGGGAAGCCTCGCTCCCTCGGGGCTTCTAGGCTGAAACACTTCGTGAATTTTTCTGATCCCCGTTTCTAAACAATAAAATGGGAACAAAATGCGTTCAGGGCCTCGTGGTGGCGGAGCTGACTGACCTCGTGGCGGGGCCTCTCGGCGGCAGCTCAGGGCCTCCTGGCATTCTTGCTGACTCCTCAAGGCGGGGTGTCACGGCAGCGCAGGGCCTCGTGGCGGGGCCTCACGGTGCTGCCGGGCCTCTTGGAGGCGGTGCTGACTGACACGGCCAGGCCCCGCGGCGGAAGGGCTGCCCCACGTCACGCGGGGCCTCACGGCGGACCGCTGACTGACGGCCGGGCCCCGCGGCGGAAGGGCTGTCCCACGTCACGCGGGGCCTCACGGCGGACCGCTGACTGACGGCCGGGCTGCGTGGCGGAAGGGCTGCCCCACGTCACGCGGGGCCTCACGGCGGACCGCTGACTGATGGCCGGGCCTCGCGGCGGAAGAGCTGCCCCACGTCACGTGGGACTCACAGTGGCGCGGGGCTCAGCGGACAGCTGATGGCCCAGAGAGGCAGCTCCTGCAGCGCCGGCACGGCACCGCGAGGAGCCTCTGCGGCTATCAGTGAGGGGCCCCCACGAGGAACCCCAGCGGCCACAGGGTTCACAGCGCTCCTCTGGCCTCAGAGGTCAAGCTTAAATCCAACAAGAACCTCAGGGATGCCTGAGTGAGAACACCCACACCAGATGAGATTGTTTAGGTTGGTTGTTCTCAGTCTTCATTACGCGCCTTGGATTGCTTCACCTGGTGAACTTTAAAAACAATCTTGATGCCCGAGCCATGCCCTAGACCAATTTCATCACTATCTCTATGGTGGAACTAAGCGTCAGTGTTTTTTGAAGTGCCTCAGGTGATCCTAAAGTGCTGCCAAATGAGAATATTGTCATAAATGTTTATCGGGAAGGGGTCTTAACAGGGGGTGATTTCTCCTCCAGGGGATATTTGGCAACATCTAAATAAATATCTGAAGATATTTTAGATTTTGGGATGGGGGGTGGGGAGGGTTGATACTGGTGTCCAGAGGTAGAGGCCAGGGAGACAAGGTACAGGACATACCCCTACAACAAAGAAGCAGCTAGCCAAAAATGTCAAGACTGCCAAGATTGAGAAACCCCAGATTATATTATGTATAGAAAGTGGTTCTTAAACTTGAATGTACATCATAATCACCTGGAGGGCTTGTTAAACTACAGATTGCTGGATCCCACCCCAGAATTTCTGGTTCAGTAGGTCTGAAGAGGGAGATGAGAATTTGTATTTCTAACAAGTTTCCAGATGATGCTGATGCTGCAGATCCAAAGCCCACACTTTGAGAACCACTGATCCAGGACATTGGTCCTCAAACTTGGCTGCATACTGAAATCAGTGTGTGAATTTTTAAAAATACTGATGTTTGGGTCCCATCCCTAGAGGTGGTGATGCAATTTATCTTGGGCATGGGCCTGATACCGGGATTTTTAAATTTTTCTTATGTGATTCTAGTGTGCAGCCAAGGCTGAAGCCACTTATCTAGGACAATAGTGTAGACAGAAAAACAAAAAAGCCAGGACTGGGCCCCTTATTTTCAAGGGTTAGATGGGGGAGGAAGAAGTTGGAGAAGATATGGCCAGTGAGGTAGGTAGAAAACTAGGAGAGTGTGCTGTCAGGAAGCCAAGATAGAACTCTTCGAGATGGAAAGAGTGGTCTGCATGATCCAATATGTTCTATTCCCATGAATGCCAGCCCACAAGGTTGCTACTAGCTGTCACCCTAAGCCTAGCATTAAAAACTTCTTTAAAAATATCTTTTTTTGCAACTGCTTCAGATTTCAGGTATCTTGCTCAACTCTATTCAAGGACCCACCTGAAAGACTACTCTTCAACAGTACCAAAGGCCACTGAATTGTATACTGTCAGCCTTTAAAAGGCCCAAGAGATGATAGAGTTCAGCTTCTTCATTTTGGCGATGATACAACAGAGGCCCTCAAAAAGTGCCTTGGCTACAGTCACACAGCCATGGTTGGCAGAGCTCAGGGAAGAACTCCGGCGTCCTGATTCTCCTCTTTATGCACTTTGTAATCTACAAAGAAAATCTGGAACCAGTGGCTTAAGATCAAAATACCTCTATTTGCAAGCTTTGCTCCGTTGTTTGCCAGTGTGTCAGGAATTCTCAAAGGCAGAGCCAGGCTAGGCAGGGTTGGGGTTTCGCTGCTGACTCCTCCAGGTGGAATGTGTTAAGCTAACAAGTCAACACTCGTGTGAGGCAGGTAAAGGCCCACATCCGATGGATCAACAACCTGGAATCTTTCATTAGGTAATTTGTTTCCTTTGTACCAGGCCCAACTCTCAGGCTAGAGCTCTGGGCTCCACCCATCAGTCTCTTGCTTTGCAGTGACCTTGCTGTTCACATCACTAATAGGTGAGCTCAACCCAGTGTGTTCTGTGACAACATTGATGAATAGAGTAAGTCTGACATGAATCCCTTACATGGCCTTTATTCCAAGGTGGGATATAGAAGGTGCTGGCAAGGGAGGTTCTTTCTTCACTAAGATGCCCTTCAGGGTGAGAAAATGGAGGGGTAGGAGCTTGGCTGAGCACAGAACTGTACACAGCAGGTTCCTCAGTCTTTTTTAGTAGATTTCACCTCAGTGGTATGCCAGGCTTTCTAAGTCCTAAGGAATAAACTACCTAAATTAAAACCTCTAGAGCCTCCCATTTATTGCACTGTAAGATAAAAATTCATCCATCTTTCTATTAACCTAAGAATAAATAAAAGTTTGTGGGCACAAAATTACCTTAGAAATAATTTGGGCTAGTGTCTTCTCAAGGCTCTATTAGTTTTCTTTTTTTTTTTTTAAGATTTTATTTATTTATTTGACAGAGACAGAGACAGCGAGAACAGGAATACAAGCAGGGGGAGAGGGAGAAGCAGACTCCCCGCCAAGCAGGGAGCCCGATGTGGGACTCGATCCCAGGACCCTGGGACCATGACCTGAGCCGAAGGCAGTCGCTCAACCAACTGAGCCACCCAGGCGCCCGGCTCTATTAGTTTTCTTTAAACCATCCCAAAACTTACAGAATTAAAACAACCTTTTTTTTTTAAACTAAGGTGAAATTGGTATATAACATTATATGTTTCAGGTGTACAACATTATAATTTGACATTTGTATGCACTACAGAGTGACCATCCCTAAAAGTCTAGTTACCATCCATCTCCTTCCCCATCCCCTCTGGTAACCAACAACAACCATTTATTTTGTTCATTATTCTGTAGGTCAACTGGTAGTTCTGGTCTGGGCCAGCTTAGCTGATGTTTCTGGGCTCTAATGTGCTTGTTCCTATAGTGAACTGGTAGGTAGCTAGTTGATCTGGGATAGCCATGAAGCTACCACATGTCTGGTGTTTGGCTGGCTGTTGACTGGGGCAACAGGAATGATTGAGCCAAGTATCTATCTTCTTCCAGCAGACAACCCCAGGGTTCTTCACTCAGTGGTCTCAACATCCCAAAGAGTAGCAAGAAAAAGCCAGCCCCAGGGCTCAAGCACTTTTCAAGTCTCTGCTTGCATCATATTTGTTATTGTCCCATTGGCCAGAGCAAGTGACACAGCTTATTAAGAGCCAGAGGTGGTTCTATAAGACTACGAGCTCTGTCCAGCAGTCTCCTCTACATCCTTGTCCACTAGATATTTGAGTGGCATCAGTTGTTCAGTACTGTTAGCAAAGTAGTTACAACTTCTAATTGCATGATGGTGGAGAGGGCATTCTCGGATGGAGGCAACAATAGTAAATCACACCTTACCAATGTCTTCGATTTTTTAAAAATTGAACATGTCAAAAACATCCCACAAACCCATGCCCTAAGTAGGAATAGAATTTTTTAATAATAAAAACATAACAAAATCAAAAGCTTAAGCTTATTTTTTTAAAGATTTTATTTATTTACTTGAGAGAGAGTGAGAGAGCACAGAGGGAGAGGGAGAAGCAGACTCCCCACTGAGCAGAGAGCCTGATGGGGGGCTCAATCCCAGGACCCTGGGATCATGCCCTGAGCTGAAGGCAGACACTTAACTGACTGAGCCACCCAGGCACCCCAGAGGCTTAAGCTTATTAAAAATATATAATAAAATGACTTAAATAACTTCAGTAAATTAAGAAATCTATAATGGAGGAATAAAGGTAGGTTGTGTGTGTTTTAAGGTAGAATGTTAATGTAACTGCGGTGTAAAAGTTACATTGCTTTACCAAGTTCTGTGGCTTCTATATCTCCAGTTGACCTGTTTTTCAGGTAGGCTTGTGATAGAGAACTTTTCAATATACCTGAAAGATTTTTTTAAATATTTTTCTATACTATTGCTCAAATGTTCTCTTTTATTCTTGTGGGGATTTTTTCCCAGATGACTAATAGAAAATTTCTCTGGGGATACAAAATAGTTCCAAGGAATAGAAACTTAGATGCCTGTTTTCTTTTCTTGAATTTGATTCTGGAGGCAAAGTAAAATGCAACCTGTTAGATAAATTTGACTTTTTCCTTTTTAAAAATCTCCACAATTATTTCATTGTGTTAGATGTACGTTGAAATGTAAGGGGTGGAGCTATACTTATTTCTACTATAAGATGCAATATGCATATTTTACCAATTTAGTTTATCCATTCCATAAAGCTTGTCATGTTCATTGGAAATACTACAGCTAATTTGCCTCCATCTGATGTACAAATACAGCAGTAGCTGACAAAAAAACTTCAAAGATGTAGATAGTGTGTCAATATCAAGGGAACACCTCATTTCCTATAGAATTTGAAATTATGGCAAACTGGAAACATGGGATCCCATTTACTTTGGCCTTATCCATCATCACAAACTCAAATATAGGCTACTAGATCTCCTGGGAGTGAAACTCCTGAAACTCATATGAGGGGAAGAAGTAGAATGGATCCAAGCTGCCTGCATCCTGAGTCCACCTTACCAAGTATAAGAAAAAGCAGAGAAAGGATTCTTCCCTCTTTTCATCTAATTCTGACCAAGTCATGGAGGAATTTCCACTTCTACAGTCTGCTTCCAAAGATTTAATGCAAACCTTCTCCCCTTCTCCACTCCAAAGACAGTCATTGCTCTCAACTCATTCCCTAATATGAAGATGAAGCAAAATTCTATGGATTAAATAATTAGGTTTATATAATGAAGGCCGAATGCTGACCCAGGATACATAGTTTTGTACAGAGTAGGAATTTGACACTCTTGAAAGACCCCAATTCTTCAGTAAATCTTTTCACTAGAATTGGATTCAAAATATCTGCATGTAAAAAGAAGTAATCATATGTGCATTACATATTTGTGATTCCTAGAAACACCTTTATGTAAGCATAGTCCCAATGTATTCACATACATTTACATGTACATAATCATATATCACAATGCTTCTAGTGAGCACACCCCACCCCAATTACCTTTAACAGACTGGTGTACCCATCTACCAACTGGTGTGGGTATTTTACAATTGTCCCTGATTTGGATAATTACCCCTGGCCAAACCAGACCCACCTTGCCTGGAAATTTATACTCCCTTCTCTGGAGGACTATGGAGAGACAGCCAATGATTGACAGTGAGTTCAAAAAAGAAAAGAAAAGAGAAGAGAAGAGAGAAGAAAAGAAAAGAAAAAAAAGAAAAAGGAAAAGAAAAAAGAGAAAAGAAAGACTAATATCCTTGCCTCAAGGTAGGACAAACTGTAATGCAGTTCATGCTTCAGAGCTCCCGCATGGGATGAGGCTGCAGCCCAGCTGCAGGTGAGACCACCCACTTGCTCAGTGTATTCCCTGGCCCATTCTACTTCCCTCACTCCCTTTCTCCTGAGAACACTTCCTCAATAAGTCAGATGCACTGAATCCCTGTCTCAGGCTCTGCTTCTAGGGAACCCAATATGAGATGACACCTCATTACTGATCTTGAACGTTTTCAGCAACTAGAACCCTGAAGTGGATGCTTGTTCTAACCCTACCTCTAACTTTGAAAGTAACTTACCACTGCATGTTTTCACTTTGAAAGCATTTGCTCTTGACTATATGCTTGATAAGATTTCTTCTCTTCTCTCCACCTCAGCCTATCACTCACATAGACTAAAAGTTCCTTTTGTTTGAGGTGCCTGACACACTAGTACAGAAACTCAAAGCCCATTTGCCTTCTTTAAAACAATGTATAGATTGGATTACCTACTCCCTCCCAGGAAAAAATAAAATCTTTAAAAATGATGCTTTAGAGACAGACAATAATCTCTCCTGAACTTGAAACCCACAGACAACTGTCACATGATTGTCTGGCCCTGGAAAACTTCCCCATAACAAGACCATTTTGTGAAACTAATGAAGTTAACCCAGTCTTTGATAAGTTAGCACTGAAGGGCATAATATATCAAATATTTTCTTATCATTTTCCCCTATATGCTTTCAGAGCACATTCAATGCTCTTTTCTTCTCTTCCCTCACACAATTTATTTTCTACCTTTGTATGGAGGTGTGGCCCTCTTATACATACTGGGAATGGAAAAACTTTAAATAAAATGAAAAGTCTAAGTAATCATGCCCATACTGCTAAATTTCTATGCAGAAGAATGTCTATTTCTTGGAATTCAATAAATGTGTGCAATAACAACCATGGCTCAATTCCATGTTAACCTTTTTCTCTCTTTTCATCAGATGTAGAAATGAACAAATTAGGTTTTATGGATGTTGGCTCATTTTTAAAAATATTTATTTATTTGAAAGAGAGAGAGAAGGCAAAGTAAGTGGGGGGAGGGGCAGAGGGAGATGGAGAAGGAAAGAAGCAGACTCCCTACTGAGAGTGGAGCCTGACACGGGGCTCAATCTCACCACCCTGAGATCATGACCTGGATGCTGACTCATTTTTTACTATAACAATCATACTTCTCCTAGCTAAAGTTCACTAAACACTTGCTATATACCAAAACTCTTCTAAATGTTTTACATCTATGATCTCATGCAAATGGCACAACTACCTTATGAACCAGGTACTATTTTTTATATCCTTTTTGCAGATGAGAAAATTTTATATCCTAGGATTTCATATGAATCCTATGCCATACTGATCTTCTCTCATATAATCTAATCTTTGAAGGAAAATCTTCCTTTAAAAATTCTGATTAGTAGTATACTATGGTATTTCTGTAGTCAGTCTGTGCTTTAAAACAAATTATAGTGCTAAAATGGCAACTTTTAATAAAAGCTAACTGTACCTTTTATATGCATGATCTTTCATCTTTAGAGCAATGGTATTACTATTGTTAGTCCCCTTACAAAGTTGGAGATACTGAAGCTTAGAGATGTTATATAATTTGCTCACTGTTAGACCCAGGTCTGTTCCAAATATCTGTGGGGCCAGGGCAAGTACACAAATAAGACTTTTCTCTGTACAGCATAAAGTCTGTCCCTGCTCACAAAGGGCTAAGCTTGCAACATGTAGAAAAACCCAGGCCACCTGCCCAAGCTTCATCCACATTCTATCACACTACAAATTGCTGCCCCTGGCCACTCCTCAGGCCTAAAATTGCATGTACCAGCAGCCATTCACCCTCAGAGGATACACTTGGAAAAGAGGCCCCTGCAGGCCCTGGAAAGGACTTGCTCAGGGCAATTTGGCAGGGAATTCTAATCCTGGTTATTTGGAGCATGATCTAAAAGGGAAAGTGTGGGTTCCAGGTAGATATTTACCTGAGACCTATGGACTTCTTGCTCCATGGAGAGAAATGCAATCAAGGAGAACCAGGATATGGCTTGCTAAAGCACAGGGCCTAGTGCAGGGGTCCCAGTAGCCCAACACTGAGAATAGAATTTGCTCCATAGCTAAGAAATGATTGAGTCAGAATTTGACTCCAGATCCCTAGGAGCCCTAACCCTTCAATGCCACCATTCTACTAGAACCAAACCTCTTCTGGTTTATGATTTACCTCAGTACAAAAATGAATCACAGAGCCATCTACTGCTTTTCATGCTTTAGATGAGGATATCTGTATTTCTTGGAGGATTAAATGGGCAAAGAAAGCTGGCCTTTTAAAAGTTCTAAAGAGTAGATAATCAATAGGCAATTCTTAGCAGAATTTTTTCCATACTTAGAATGCTTCTCTTAAGAGTTCAAGGCCCAAACAAATGATTAACAAGAGTATACATGCCTGCCCACCTGGAGACAAAGAAAAGAGAAGGCAGGAAGCAGATGTTCAAGGCCTTTACCTCAAGGTAAATTTAAAAGGTAGGAATAGCTATTGAGAACTAGCACCTAACATGGTGTTTGGAGCATACTAGGTACACAATGAATATTTCATAAAATTATTCAGCATGAATTTGTATTTGACTCTCCTCTTTCTGGGACCAGAATTTGTCTGTTGGCAAGATGGACTTGATATATCTTACCAATGTAACCAATACCTACCTGGTTACTTTCTGTCCAACAGAAGAAAAATTTCACATTTCTATGTCTTCAAAGAGGCTTGAGTTGGGGGTAAAGCCTCAGTATTTCCTGAAACTCTCAGATGCAAAATCTTCTACCTTTAAACTTCTTTAAAGACTAGATACCTCCCATCATTACTATATGAGATACTATCACAAGTTCCCTTCACCCCATTTCCCCCCAACAACCATATAATTAACAACTTGGATACAGCTCCATGGATCTGAAGACCCACTGCTTACCTCTCTAAAATGCCAAATTTGTAATATGATGAGAAGAAAGCTGGTTATGTGTTAATTTCTGTGAAAAATCATGTTCAATGGTATGGTGTGGTGTGAGGTGTGTGTGTGTGTGTGTGTGTGTGTGTGTGTGTGTGGAGAGAGAGAGAGAGAAAGAGAGAGAGAGAAATATACAAGTGAATGAAATTTAAATAAGTATCACTGATTTACTTCCAAAGCTAAATAGAAAAATAAAGTTTTATCTGGGGGGAGGATAATGATACATACATGTGTATAACCATTGAGAGGTACATGGTTATAAATATGTAAACACATAAGATAACAGAAGCCAATTTATTTCCAGATATTCATAATAGAAAACACCACTGATACAAAAAGAAAACAAAAATTCAAAAATTTCAAAATCCAAAATTTCAAATATCTGTGCTTTGTTCCTATACTTTGAATCCAAAATACCTAAAATATGTTCAGTCAAAAGAACTACATAGAAATTGGATTAAAATGGAAAACACAAATAAAAGAATCCACGAAAATGACCCCAAAAATTACTAAATTGGGTCATCTCAAATTTCCACTAGAGAGACCACTTCCCATCCAAGTGGACAGTATCTACTTATGACAGACAACACTAGAATTTCCAATAATTCCAAGAAGCCAAAACCCCAAATCTTCTAATTACTACATGTTAACCAGTTCAAATTTTCTAAATATATAACTAAGACCATCTCTGTATAGGTCAAGCAATACAAACAATACACTGTATAGGTCAAACAATGAAACAGTTACAGGTTTCATTCCTCCATTGGCAATCAGGCATGGCCTCTGGCCTTTAGAAATGAAGGCATCAAGAGATTCAGGCTATTTTAAGGCCAGTCTTGGTCATAACTTACTAATTGAAATATTGTACAAACTAGACCATACACCAACATGGAATCATCGAGGCCCCTCGCATAGACCAGGACATCCAAGCTCTGTGACAGGTTGGCCCCTACAAAGGCCCATCTGATGGTATCCCTTGAACAAACAGGCCCTTCAAGGAAGCCCTAATAATTTTCTTGTTAGCAGCATTGCCCAAATGAATTATCAATACACCAGTCCCAGATGATCCATTTAGGGGTCATCTGTGTTTATTCCAAGAAAGTGTGAATGGCATCGCCTACCCCAAACAGAGCATACCATTGTGCCACTTGGCAAAAGCAAACATCCTTTCCATGAATATTTAACTAAAAGCATTGCTTATCAGTATTTGGCACAACTTGGATTGATCCTATCTTACTGTGTTCTGGAACATGCCCTACAAAGAAGATGATCAGAATGTTTCTGACTTTGTCTTCATAGCCTGAAACTTTCTGTTAAGCAGTTTTGAATTCAGATGATTCCCTCATGTCTTTTTTCCTGAGAATTAAATTCAAAGTATCCTTACTTGTGAGGACTTGAGAAGTTTATCTGATTTATCTTATGATAGAACCATCAGTGACAAAGGTGTTTTTAATAGGTATTCACTATTAAGTAAAGCAGCTAATCTTGCCTACAAGTTGAAGTGCAGTGTTGATTGTTGGAAGGATCTTTGGGAGTTGAAATTAACATCTAATGGTGGTGAATGCAAGAATATTTTTTAAAAAGAAAAAGAAAAAATAAAGATAACATCCAATCAGACCTACAAGCCATATGCCTAGCTTTATGCACACATTGAGGAATGTTCACCAAAAGGTTTCCTGCCCCCAAGTAATTCATTTTCTACCCTAGCCAAAGGTGCCTGGAAGACTCATCTTTAATTACATGCCCAGAGGTGTGTGTGTGTGTAGTTGGTGGTTAACATAGTTGGTGGTTGAGTGGTTAAGAGCTTGTGTCCCAGTTTGCATGGATGTCCTGGAGTACATCTATTACACCTATTGCCCTGGTGTCATAAATAATAGTGCCTCTTGTCACTCTCAAAAATATCCCAGCTTGGCATTTTTCCAAAGAAAATGAAAGTGCTAATTTGAAAAGATATATGTGTCCCCATGTTCATTGCAGCATTATTTACAATAGCCAAGACATGGAAACAACCTAAGTGTCTACCAACAAATAAATGGATAAAGAAAATGTGAGATACACACACATACACATGCATGCACACACATATATTATTCAACCATAAAAAATGAAATCTTGCCATTTATGACAACATGGATGGATCTTGAAGGATTATGCTAAGTGAAATAAGTGAAAGAGAAGGACAAATACCATCCAATCTCACTTAAATGTGGAATCTGAACAAAACAAAACAAAACAAGCTCATTGATACAGAGCACAGATTAGTGGTTTCAGAGGGGAAGGGTGGGGGGAGGGTGAGTAAAATATGTGAAGGAAGTCAAAAGATACAAATTGCCATACCAAAAAGTCATGGGGATATAATGTACAGCATGATGACTATGGCTAATAATACTCCATTGCATAGTTGAAAGTTGCTAAGGAAGTACATCTTAAAAGTTCTTATCACAAGAAAAAAATTTTAACTATGGATGGTGATGGATGTTAATTAGACTTATTGTAATGATCATTTTGCAATATATATATATAAATATTGAATCATTACATTGTATACCTGAAGTTAATATGTCAATGATACATCAATTTAAAAAAAAGAAAGTTGAATAAGAGGGAAAAATGTCCCTTTATTGGAGAATAAACTCTATAGTCACTCTACATGTAAGTCATTCTAGGTATAGGTATGACTCTGCTCTTTTCTAGCTATGAGACTTACAGGAAACTTCCTCCCTCTAAACTCTAAATCTCATCTGTAAAATGAGAACAATAATAACAGCTACCTCTCAAGGCTGCTATGAGGATAAAGTTTGATAATACATTTCAAATGTTTAACCTGCTACATAGTAAACACTGGATAAATTTTAGCCATTATTAATTAAAGTCCTATCATCTGAGAAGAAATCTATCATATAGGGTTGAACCAGCATCAGTACAAATCACTCCATCATCCATCTTAAGATACTTTGGGTAAGTACTGTTGAAAT